>NW_007745363.1:12736-14891 GCF_000696425.1 Galeopterus variegatus
AAAAGCACTTGAAAACATAACAGTTAGAAAGATAGAAATGAACTGACTTGAATATATGATGGAAATACTAATACAAAAATAAGAGAATTTAGTAAAGTTGCAGATTTTAAAATTGATATAGAGAAATAGCGCACATGTGCACACACACACACACACACACATACTGGGCTGGATGATACAGTGAAGGAGATAACTTCATTAATAACGGCAAGAAAAAACAACAAAAAATTCAAAATATTTATTTAATGAACAATTAGAATTTCATATTTTGAAAATGTCATCTACAATAGCACCAAATAATAACGTACTTAGGCATAAAGCTAACAAAATATGTACGAGATCTATTTGTGGAAAACTACAAAACTCTAATGAAAAACCAAGATCTAAATAAATGGAGAGATTTTTCATGTTCATAAATTGGAAAACTCAATATAGCTAAAATATTTACTTTTTCCAACTTTATCTATAGATTCAACATAATTACAATAAAAATCTTAGGAAAATATTTTGGAGATATTGACAAACCGATTCTAAAAATTATGTAGAAAGGGTAAAGAACCTAAAATAGCCAAAAGAATACTAAAGAAAAACAAAATTGTAAAATACACCATCCAATTTCAAGACTTGCTATAAAGTTCCAGTAACCAAGACAGTGTGATATTGGTGAAATTACAGACAAATATATCACTGAAACAGAATAGAGAGGCCAGATATAGAGTCACACAAAAATAGTAAGCTGATTTTGATGAAGGCTTAAAGGCAATTCAATGAAGAAAGAATAGTCTTTTTCAAGAAATGGTGCTGTGAAAATTGAATATCTACATGCAAAAAAGAAAAGTTTAGATGTTTAAAAAATAAACTTTAAACACAAACCTTACACCTTAAACCCAAATTAGTGCAAAATGGATCACAGACCTAAGTGCAAAATGCAAAACTACGAAACTTTTAAAATAAAACTTAGGAAAAAAATCTACATGACTTGGTGTTGTTTTTAAATAAAACACAAATAGCACTACCCATGGGAAAAAAATGATGTCGGGCTTTATTAAGTTAAAATTTCTATTCTGTGAAACACAGTTAAAAGAATGAAAATACCAGCCACAGATTGGGAAAATATTTGCAAAACATATATCTAATAAAGAGCTTGTATCCAAAATATAAAACAAACTCTTAAAACTGAAAAATAAGAAAACAATCTGATTAAGGATGGGCAAAAGATCTGAGTGGATTCATCATCAGAGATGGTGTACTGATAGAAATTAAGAGTAATAAAAAGATTCCGGACATTATTTGTCATCAGAAAACTTCAAATTAGAAAATAATTAAGATACGAATATACACATATTAGAATGACTAAAATCCAAAAAAGCTTGTATTACTTATTTCTGGCAAAAATGCAGAGAAACAGGTAGTCTGTACCATTCACTGCAAACTGGCACCGCCAATACGGAAAGAAGTTCATTAGTTTCTTACAAATCAAAAGGTAATCTTGCCATATAACCCAACAAGCATATTCCAAGGCATTTACCCAACTGATTTAAAATTTTGTATTTACGCAGAAATCACAGATATTCACAGTAGTTTTTTCATAATTGACAAAAATGGAAACAACCAAGATACTCTTCAATAGGCAAATGGATAAACAAGGTGGGATAGATCCATACAATGGAATGCTACTTGTCAATGATAAGGAATAAGATAACAAGCCATGAAGAAACATGGATGAATGTTAAATGCACATTGCTAAATGAAATAACCCAATCTAAAAAGGCCGTGTACTACATGATTCTATTTATATGACATTCTGGAAAAGGCCAACTTCAGATCAGTGGTTGCCAGAGGTGTGGGGTGGTGGAGGGTTGAGTAGGTAAAGCACAGAGGTTTTTTTTTTTTTTTTTTTTTTGGGGGGAATTTGGGGGATGTTGTAATTTAGGATACCTGAGACCATACATTTGTCAAAACCCATCAAATTTCATTAACACAAAGAGTGAACTTGAAGGTATTCAAAGAGTTAAGAGATTGGGGATCCCGGGATGAAATACAGACAGTGATAAAAGAATCTGTTCTAAAATTTTATAAAATAAGCTCACTGAAGAGGGTGGGGGTAAAGGGTGCTGACTTAAGTAACTTTGGAAATGACCGGAGTCTGAAAGAT
>NW_007745364.1:0-13445 GCF_000696425.1 Galeopterus variegatus
AAATGCATTTGGATTGTCTAAATTTATCTTCTGTTGATCTTAGCGTTCATATTTAATTCTTTTCTTTGTATTTCTTCTCCATGTTCTAGAAGGTTTTCTCAAACTAATCTTTGAGTTCTATGATTGCATTTTAAAATTTCGAAAATACTGTTTTAATTTCCAGAATTAGCTTTTGATACTGTTATGCATTTGCATTTATTTTGGTGATTATTTATCTTTACAAGAGATTAGAGATCATGTCTTACCATTGTGTGATTAACATCTCGCACATATATTACGAGGTGCAGTATATATAAATACTTGGTTGATAATGAAATGGATAAATGAATAAAGGAAGGAAAAAATGGACGGAAGTGTCCAAGTGTGGTCAGTGCTGGGCCCAAACATTGTTTCTGACCTTGACAAAAACTGCATGAAGTGGGTGAGACTCTCCCTAGTTTGCAGATGTGGAACAGAAATTGCAAAGGAGCTGAATAATTTGACCATATTTGCAAGGTTTAGGATTAAGTCAGGAAACAAAGGACAGGATTCCCTGAAGTAACACAGTCAAGACCAAAATAGGAACAATGCGAGGACCCCGTGACCTCCGCACCTGGGCCCAGCTCAGCGCTCCAGGATTGCGGGTGAGCGTTTCCTCTTTCTTGGATGGGCACCCTGTCCCCTTCAGTTTCCTTGCTCAGGGACCTAGTTCACCTTCATTGATTTTCAAGTGTTCTGACCATGATCCACAGAGAGAAATATATTTGGCATCTTGATCCCGTGTGCACATACTACGTATGTTACTGAGAAATGTGAAACTACAATGGAAACAAACATTTCACAAACAACACATTTTTACTATGTACAACACTGTCTACTTTTTAATTTTACTCTTTTCTTCTTCTTTTTTTAAAATATAGGTCTCAATTTCCAAAACTGGTTTCATAATTTACTAAGGAATTGTGACCCACAGTTGAAAAAATGCTGGCGTAGGCTGGTGGGGTGAGTGTGTTCCCCGATCACGTAGCTCTTCAGACTTGTTATTATATTGTGCCTTGGTGATCCCATGTTGCTACCAGGGTAGTGACCTGTCTCGGTTTCTTCTGCCCAATACATTATCACCTTTTACAAGAAATAATTTAAGAAACTAGTTGTAGAGTTTCGTATCTCACAGTTTTATACAGAATTAAACTCAAAAGCACTTTCCCTATTATTCCACATGCTTTAGTTGGTCTGTAGTTTGGTGACTGGTAAATTTGGGGCTACCTTGAGTTCCAGTTGGCCTCCAAGAACACTAGGATGTGTGGGAGACCCCGGGAGCATCCCGGCCCCTCGGGTCTTCGGCAGACTGCACGGTTACACTAATGGCACAAGAGTCTAATCATTTGGCTCTACCATAGCTGTGGACACTTTAGAACAACGTTTTCTGGGAGAAATTACTGAGAACCAACCTATGCCTCCTTGTCACCCCGAAATTGAGCTTTCAACTTCTCCAAGATATTTTCATCATCTCTTTGTATTTCTTCTCCATGTTCTGGAAGAACACGTACTTCCAAATGCCTCTGGGGCTTGTCCTCTTAGATATTTCAAATAAACCATTTAAAAAGATCAGCAGCTTAAAGAGAAACTTACTGAATACCCACTAAACCCTCTCTGTGTTCCCCGCGTTGAAGAATAGTAACGCTGCCCATGCCACCTAGCCCAGAAGCGTCCACCCCCCCCTTGATCCCGTATCCAGGTGCTTCTGGGTCGTTCAGTTCTACCTCTCAAGTACCTCTCGATCCGTCTCTTCCCCTCCTTTCTGTGACCCTGGCCCAGGCCTCACTGTCCTTCCCTGATGCCCGCAGGAGCTCCTGTCCTGGTGATCCTGCCCCGCATCCTGCCCACTCTCTGCAGCTTTACGAGATGTATCTTCATCCTGCTGACAGGTCCTCAGTGTGCCTCCATCTCCTTCAAGGTAAATTGTGCCCTACAGCGACGCACCACAGATGTTCCTGGCTGGCACCCTTCTACCTGCAGAGCTTCTTGTAAAGCCACGCCCCCTTTATTCACCTGGCCGAGCTACTTCAGATGCCACCCCCTTCCCACACCTCCTGTGCGTGTGCACATGCCCTCTGCATCATCCTGTCTCTCCCTCTTTGATTCGGCCCCTGGTCTTTTTCGGGAGAGGCACTTGCCTAAACAGCACCCCCACCCTCGCCTGCTTCAGGTGCCCCTGTCTGTGCTGCTGTAGCTCCTGTGCTTTGCTTTTGTCCTGAAACTTATCACACCATGTATTCCCGCATTTTATTCATGTCTCTTTCTCTCATGTCCTTTCTTATTTCAGACAGGAAGCACATTATTATATGGTATTGTAACAGTCTGCTTGCTGGTCTATCTTCTCTGTTGCATTTTTGAGTTTATTTTAAAGCTAGGTGTGACCTCTGCTTTCACATTTTGGGTATTTATAGGATACGATGGAGATTATGCCACGGCAATGTCCATCCTGGCAGGACTCCTGAGTGGATCTTCTATTTCTTTGAGTGCTGGAGCTATTTCTCTGTGCTTTTTGGAGTCAGTAGGTGAGAAGTGCAGGCAGCAGGAAGTCAAGAAACACCGTTTTCCTACAGGGCCCTAAGGACAAACATGGGGTCTAAGGGACAAACATTCAGGAGAATGGAATGGACTGTGTGGGGTGATCCGAGAAGTTCTAAGCTAGGGAGTCTGGAGGCTGGCTTTATGCTGGGAGGTTCTGCCTGGTGTGAGAAGCCGTGTCATGGAGGCAGTTAAGTGTCATCTGGCTGTGGTCTGGGCACACTCGAGCTGTGCCTCTCTGCTGGTGTCCTGCCGTCACACCCATGGACCTATCACACAGGGCCAAGTCTTGGCAACTTCTGGATACAGTCCTCACCACTGAGACCACCCAGTAACAACCCTGTCATCCCACCCAGGCACATCATGTCATACAAAGAGCAAGGACTGAATCCCAGCTCTGCTCTTTATCAGCTTTGCAGCCTTTAAGATTCAGCAGGTGTACCCACAGCTGACATTATGCAAAACAAAGTAGGACTCACGCTTCCCGACTTCAAAACTTACTACAAAACAACCATGATCAAGACAGAGTTAGCACATATGAACGGACATACAGATCAATGAAACGGAACTAATGGTCACAAACTCATATATCTACTGTCAACTGATTGTCCACAAGCGTGCCAAGACCATGCAAAGGGGAAAGAGCCGTTGTTTTAGCAAAGGATGCCGGGACAACTGAGACCACTGGTATCCCCGGCAAACAAATGAATATGGACCCCTGTTACACACCATAGGCAAGAATAAACTAAAAATAGATCAAAAACCAAACGTAAGAGCTGGAACTTTGAAACTCCCAGGAGAAAATAGAGGGTTAAAACTTCACAACCTTGGATGTGGCAAAAGAGTCTTAGACATGACAACCAAAGCATGAGCAACAAAAGAAAAAATAAATAAACCTTCATTAAAATTAAAAAAATAAAAACTTTTGTGCTATAAAGATACCATCAAAAAAGTGGAACAACAACCCACAGAAGAGGAGAAATATTTACAATTCATATGCTCATAAGGGGTTTGTACCCAGAATATGTAAAGAATTCTTATAACTCAGGAATAAAAAGGCAAACAACCCAATTAAAAAACGATGGAGGCTCTGATCAGACATTTCTCCAAAGGAGATACACAGACCACCAGCAAGCCCATAAAAAGATGCTCCGTGCCTTCAGCCATCAGAGAAATGCAAATCAAAACCATGATGAGACACCACTTCATGCCCACTGGGATGCTAATGCAAAAGCCATGGAGTAACACACGTTAGTGAGCAAGTGAGCAGATCAGAGGCCCTGGCCTGTGCTGCTGGGAACATGAAATGGTGCAGCCTCTGCAGGAAACAATCTTGCAGTTCCTCGAATGGTGGAAGGAAGAGTTACCGCACCACCAGCAATCCCACCCCTCGGTGAGAAGTGAAAACTCGTACGTGCAAAACTTGTGCCCGGGTGTTCCTGGAGGCATCATGTATGGTCGCCCACATGTGGAATCAACTCACATTCCCATCAACTAGTGAGTGGATGGATGTGATGTGGTTTATCCTTACAGTGGAGTGTCATTCAGCCACAAAAGGCTATGAAGTGTTGACGTGTGCCGCATCGTGGATGAGGCTCAAAACACTGTGTAAAGAGGAGGACGTCAGCCACAAAGACCACATGTTACATGATTCCATTGATACAAGATGCCCAGGATGGGGAATTTATAGACAGAAGGTAGGTTAGTGAGTGCTTGGGGCCAGAAGGCAGGGGAGGGTGGGGGCGTGACAGGAAAGGGTGTACGATCTCTTTCCAGGGTAATGAAAATGTTCCAGACTTGATTGTGCTGATACTTTTACATTATCCATAAATGTACGAAAACCCACTGAACTGGACACTTTCAGTGGATGGATTTCAAGGTATGTGAATCATATCTCGATAAAGCTGTTACAAAAACGTCCATACTACAGCTCAGGGAGCCCACAGGAGGTAGAAGTGAATCCACCAGAGCTTCCTGAACTGCCAAGGAGCAAACCCGACTCCTGCTCTGACATCTGGGGTCGGATTCTCTTGGGTCCAGGTTTCATTTTTCTCCCTGGATTTCAGGTGTTGGACTTCCCCATTGCCAACCCTTCTCTCTTACCCAAAATCATCGCTTACCAGCAACAGCACCTCACAGTGTATCTGTTTGCTTCTATTCAACACACTGGGTTCTGCCCTGCCCCGCCCTGCTATGGCAGACAAGCCTGATGTCCCTGAGGGCAGTGACATGCTGTGCCCAAGCTCAGGGCTCATGAGGCAGCACCAGGCCTGGAACCTTACATGTTGAGTGAAGAGCTTCAAGAGAGCCTGGTTGCAGCTCATGTGAGTATTCTCAGGTCTGGCCACATGTTGGTGGCAGGCCATTAACTCCTCCTGCCATTAACTCCCATCTAGCTCAGAAGAAGTACTCAAAAACAAGGGCCAATTCTCATGAGGGAGGCGGGAGCCCTGCAGGCCTGGGTGGGCACCAGTGAGAGTCATTGAATTTGGTCAACGCAAAATGCCCCTGTGGTTTCTACAGAGTGTGCTACCTGTGCTGCTGCACGAAGACCTGCACAGCCCCTGGACGTTTGGTTTCCGGTTGCGGGTGGAGTCATTCCTGCATAAACCCTTCAAGGCCCATGTGTGGCTGGGCATTATCTGCTGCGAGCACCCAGCATCTGACCATGCTGGGACTCCATCCACATGACCAGGACTTTGGATTTTTCTTTTCTTTTCTTTTTTGGACTGCACTTTTCTTTTTCTTTTCTTTTTTTTTAAGGCACCAAATTTGACCAATAAATAACAACTAACTGCTAAGGAAGGCCCAGATCAATAATAGACAGCCTCACTGCACCTTTTAAATAAAAATAAACATATCTGAGAACAAGAAAAGTGCATCCTGTTGCTATTTCATTTTTACCCTGGGGTGGGATGCATAGGGACCCTGTTCATTTCCCGAGCTGTTGGGGAGAGTTGAGCTGCCTCTGTCGGGTGGCAATGTGGGGATTTAATACCTTAATAATCAGCCCCTGCACTTCTGAGCCACCTTTTCTGGGCGGTCTCCAAGTCCCTTCAACACAGCAACTTAATTAATGTGCACAGCAGTCCTGTGCTCTGGGTAAACACGATAATCTGCCCTCACTGCTGAGGCGGGGGCTACCAAGGCCAGTCATCTCGGGGGGAAAGGACAGCGCAGTGATGCTAGATCAGGGTGGACCGAGTTAAGGGAGCGATGGAAGGTCGTCCCTGCACGTGAGAAGGTCTTGTCCTCCCTTTGTCCAAGCTCACTCCTGGCATCGGGGAGAGCAATGCCAACACCTGTGGCCCTGGCATCCGGGAGGGAACCCCTGATGGATCCTTATTTACAACCTGAGGGCTCGGCACAGAGCCTGGGCTCAAGGAAGCTGAGGAAGGAATGGAGAGAAGATGCAATTGGGTCAAAGGACAACCAGCAACCAGCGGGGCAGGGCAGTGGGTGTCAATCCCAGAACCAGTGAGAGAGGAGCCAACGGGAAGGAGAGGTGCCGCGGGTGGAGCTCCCTGGGAAGGACGCAGGTTCTCCTGGAATTCCCACCTAAGAGGAAAGGCCGCAGCTGCAGAGCCGGGGCTGTGTCCGCCTGACGAGGAGCAACAGGTCGAGAATGGGCCAGAGAGGAAGGCTCTGGTGGAGCAGAATATAAAGTTTTTGGATGCTGAATTACACAATTTGGACTTTTCCTCCTCTTATATACAAAGGGCTATTGAATGTCCTGGAGTAGGGCAGCCTTAAAATCCAAACCAAGGTTTAGGATGATGTCGGTCCTAATGTAAAAGACAAGTTGTCTAGCGAGGCTGGCACTGTGCACTTAGCCATCGAGTATTCCAGTGCACAGTAGATCATACACACGATCACGTGGACCTGGAAACACTGAGGCTAAGGACAGCCGAGGCCAAGGTGGGGCCTCACAGGCACGGCCTCTGAGGACCTCTCAGCTGTGGGGATTTAATTTGGGTTCAGTCACAAGGATGAAAACCAGGAAGTGTAGCTAGCATGTGGGATGTTCTTTATCAACAGCTTCTGCATCTCACTTGATCCACACAAGAAGCCCATGACCCTGAGGGGCTGCTGTCACTGTGCTTTAGGAACAAGGAAGCCATGGCTGAGGGAGGCTGGGCGATCCCTCCTGCTGCTGGTGACATGGAGAGTTATGTCATCGACGTGCCTGCACCTTCTCAAATGTAAAATGGGATTGGAACAGCACCTGTCTTGGTACCATCCAGGCAAAACATACGTCAGAGCACCTAATAAAGTTGTCGGTGTGCAGAACATTGCATCAATTGCTATGTTCTCTGCAAATGCAGGACGTGCATCATTGCTCTGGCCTCGAAATTGTTTTAGAGAAAGGAAAAACCACACACAGAGAAACAAAGTAGGAAAAAGGAGAGGTGAGGCACAGGGAGGACTGCAGGATCCCCCAACCTATGCACACGTGGGTGTCGCTGTGCCGTAACCTAGCTAGTGTGTTACCTTGTTCATACTTTTAGGTCTTGTGAAGTAGCTCCCCTCTGTCTGTTTTGCAGAACTTACAAAACCCATACAAAGTTAGATACTAGCAGGCAGCCCAGTTGGGCTCCCACCATGTACACAGACGAGGCTCCCCACGATGGGATAAGAGCAGAACACAAGGGGCTTTACAAAATATTGACAAGGACATGCACCCCCAGCTGCTTCCTTCTGTGAAACAACAACATGGAAAAATTTACATTTGTTTCTGTTCCGTGGAAGCCTAACCAGGTCTGAGAGCCTTGATGCATTCAGAAGCTCGGCGTTGTGAGCTCTGTCCATCCAGGGGCTGTTTGGGTGTCGGGGACAGAGCAGGAATGAGACCAAGCACGGTCACCGCACCCAGGGGCTGTCACTCTGGACAGGGAAGACCAAAAAGCACACAGACACCGGGTACATCGGGAGTGGGGGTCACTAGGGAGAAAAACACAGGAGGCAGAGAGAAGGGACAGAGCAGACGGGGGGCAGGAGTGGGGGCGGGGGCGGGCTCTTTCCGGCAGGATGGCCTGGAAGGGGTGTCTGGGATCATGGACGCATGAGCAGAGAAAGTCTTCCATTTGCCCTCCAGACCCTCAAAGCAGAGCTGCTGTGGAGTTAGGATGGGGATGCTCAGGACACTCTATCTCCAGAATTATCGGGGGGCACAGCACCACTTGCTTACCCAAGTGGTGCCAACCCAGGACAGTCCCTTGGAGATCCAGGACTCTGTAGATATCAGTGGGACCCTGGCATCCTTCCCCAGCATGGCTGTCTATGGCACCCTCTGTAGGAATCGGGGGAACATAAGTGAAAGCAGAATTTAAGAGGAAAATGATCTTAGAATTAAGAGTGAGAGGGAAGCTGGCCTGCTGGATAGAAAAAGCAAAGGATAATATAAAAATACATATGCGTGCACACACATCTATATTTATTTAGATCATAAGCAGGCATGAAACCACTTAGGACCAATCGTTATACATCTCAGGTGTGTGGATTCCCTGCCAATCTCAGCTGTGGCATTCTGAAATAAATCAGAAAGGGTACAGCTAATTAAAACAGACCCTAATTTCCCTAGTATGGATTTCACTACACAGATGGCAATTAAAAAGCATCTACCTGCTTAAATTACAATTTAAAGGAAGTATTATTGGAATCTTGCTAATAATTGAGTCCAAAGGTCCGCCAACATCTGTGCTGTCTCCCCAGAGACATGGCCAGGTGGGAGGCGTGCTGGGGACGCCAGGGCCACACCACAAACCGGGCCTCAGGCTGGAGAGTGGCACGAGTTGTTGTTTTATTTGCAGACCCCCAGGATATGGCACAGAAGTCACCCTGGTGGGGCTCACACCAACTTCTCACTGCACGGGTGAGGCCAGCAGGCCCTGAGCACACCTGATGTGGGTGATGCCTTCTCCGCGACAGCACCCCCTACCTTCTCAGGCCTGCCAGAGGTTTTCAAGAGGACAGAAAGTCGAAAACAGCCTCCAAGCCCAGCAGCACAGGGCAGGCCATGCAATTATGACAAGTCCATCACCCAGTGTGAATGACAAGACCACTGACTTTACCACACACAGTTTGCTTGAGACCTGGCTTGCTCGGCTGCCAGCCAGCACCTTGACCTTGTGACCCACTGTTCTGAGTCCCGGGTTCCCCTTTATGATGTGGGGATACTGAAACCTCCCTGCAAGGTTGCTGGTGTATTAAATGAGCCAATACACAAACACCCAGCAAATAACCAGTGCCCAATGAATACAAGTCTTTCTTCCCCAAGTAAAACGAGTAAGGATGAAGACCTTGCAGCAATGTTCATGCTCTTACAATGCAATTTCGAAAAATATAATTAAATTGCAAAATTATGAGTATTCTATTTTTATATCCATTAAACTTAATGGACATAGAAATAAATACAAACTGTCGTAATACCTGTGATTAGAGGGTGGGATTTTGGAATATGTACTTTTTAGCTTCCAGACTTTCTCTGCCACTGTTGTGCAGGGGTATTCCACACAGCTCATTGAGAGACTCGCGCTATCTTCTAACTCTATTTTTCCAATAGCTTTTTGAACTGCCCTCATACCACACGCCTACCTGGAAGTGATGATGCTGGTATTATTCTTGAGATGGCCCCAAACACTAAATGCGTATTTTGGCTAATATTAAATTTTCAGTATAAAAGGAGACATCCTTAACTCGGCTCCCTGTCTTGATAAAGCTAATTTAATGGTGATATTGGAGATTTTTGTTTCGTTCTATTCAATTAGGACTTAATTTTAACAGGAGACAGAAATTAGACTATAACTACTGTATGGCTTGTTTCGCATATATGTTATGCTTGTAACATACACTGCACACTTATATAAAGTGTGAGCACTAAAGGGGCTAGCGCAGGAGGCTCTTCGTAGAAATAACGCTGGACGCGGTTACTAACCTCCCTAGTCTTCATCATCTCTCATTTTCATGTTGACTGTGTGTTTTTATTATCATTGATTTTGTGTTAATGTTGGCATTTCTCCTTTAATGTGGCAACATTCTCCTCGTTTACTATTTTAGATTTAACTAAATCCATCTCTGAATATTCCCCCAAATTCAGTCAATGCATGATGCTCTAGGAAGCAGTCCACATGCACCTGCTACGAGAAGACAGGACTCTGGGATCCCAACCCTCCCTCACCACAGACACATCCTGGGCAAGTTGCTTTACTTTGCTTACGACTGACTTTTCCAAAATGTTATAAGACTGAGTAACACAAATCATAACTCCCCAGGAGTTCTTATGTGCCTTTTCTAAAATCATTCTGTGGAACGCTAGTGTCAGAAGACAGTCCCATAGATAGGTTTATTATTTTTGTGGTCAGTTATACACACACACACACACACATATACACACNAATGGCCCAGACAGATTAAGATACACTACTGAGTAGGATGGCTTATTGTAATGAGAATATGCTGTGGAAGACTTTAGTAAGAAGCTGAACAGATTGATTTCTACAGATGTTTCCAGTGCTTGTTATCTGTGTATGTCTCAGTTTTGCTTCCAGGTGGTCTAGGACTTTTGAGGTTATTATCCAAGCTTTGAGAATTAAGTTAACAATATCTGGGAGAGGTTATTAGGGCGAGCATGTGACTTGTGATCTGTTTCTTGACGACCATAGCTGTACGCATTTAGTAGGACAATAATAATGCTGCTGAGCAGACGCATGGCAAAGCACAGCCTAAGTCCCCAGACATTTCAACAGAACTTTGAGCAATTTGTTGCTTTCATGGGTTCTCAGTACTACAGGTAAATACATTTCAGATTGAATTTTAGAATCCCAGTTCATAAAGCACTCTGACATTATTGAGACCCAAGGCAGTTTATTGTTTGAACTTGCAATATTTTTCTTGTTGTAATCCCCATGCTCTGTAATATAATATTTGGCTTTTTAAAGATTTTGCACTTTTTAAAGATTTTGCTCAATAAAATAGTGCATCCGTTTTTATAAAAGATGTTAGCAGAAAGTATTAAGGGCTTGAAAGATGTGAATTTAAAATAACAGTTAAGTATTTAGGAGAAGCTTTATGGAGTATTTTTAAAAGAAAAATAAAGCTTCTGGTTTTATATAGCTAAAGTTTACAGGCATAATTAATACCATGTTATATTGTTCTGAAACTGATTATGTCATGAGGCCTAACTAAAATGACTCACACCTCCTAACCCATACCTGTCTTAGTTTTGCTAAACTTAATTGGGATGTATCAAAGTGTTCATCTTTCCTTGAAAGCCGTTATCGATCAGTCTTTCTGGCATATTTTTCTTCATTTGCCATCTGACCTCATTCCATTATTTAAAATCAACTTTTTGGGGTTGCATAGAAGTCTGTTAATTGGAGATAGCCTCGTTTTGTAAGAGAACTTGTCCCAACCTTTCTTCTATAGAATATTATTATCCACAATTATTTCTGTCTTTTTTGTTCACTGTCTTAAAACTGCCTACCCACTTCATTTTTTTCTGAGCTCTTAAATAATGCCTCATGTTAAAACTAATAACAACCAGAAAAATGGTTTTCCAAATAAGATGAAAGAAAATTTTTACTATTTAAATTTTTAATTTTTCACTATCATTTTTCATTTTTGAAATTGTACTGAGTAATGTTGTGTTTGCATAGGTAATACTGGTGTCTGTTATTTCAAAAAAGCATGATATTCAATCATGTTTCCTTATGTAAAAATCTTATTTAGATTGTCTTAGAAAGATACTGACCTAAAATTCACGTTTATTTAATAACTTAGTCATTCAATATATTGCTTTTTTCAATCTGATTACAATCTTGAACTCCATAGGAATGCTGTTCCTCTGGGTGGAGAGGAGACAGTATTTGCCCCAAGAGTGTAAGTTCTCAAAACAAACCAGTGGATAAATGACAGTACTGCTAATGGTATCTGTCTTTTTTGTTCACTGTCTTAAAACTGCCTACCCACTTCATTTTTTTCTGAGCTCTTAAATAATGCCTCATGTTAAAACTAATAACAACCAGAAAAATGGTTTTCCAAATAAGATGAAAGAAAATTTTTACTATTTAAATTTTTAATTTTTCACTATCATTTTTCATTTTTGAAATTGTACTGAGTAATGTTGTGTTTGCATAGGTAATACTGGTGTCTGTTATTTCAAAAAAGCATGATATTCAATCATGTTTCCTTATGTAAAAATCTTATTTAGATTGTCTTAGAAAGATACTGACCTAAAATTCACGTTTATTTAATAACTTAATCATTCAATATATTGCTTTTTTCAATCTGATTACAATCTTGAACTCCATATTATCATAAAAACATTATTTAATGTAATTTTATGTTTTATACAAATGGCTTTTCTGATTTACATTGCTATAATCTACTATCCACTAAATTTCCTGGATTATTTTAAAATAAACCAGGCTTGAGAATATTTTAAAGCTTATGAGATGGCACCCTTTCAAATTTCTATGTTCTAGAATTTCGAGAACATGTATACACTCAAATTTTTGTCTAAATATCTTTGCTGTTCCTTGATACTTTTCTGGCTCATTTATTCTGATATCATCTGCCTGTCCTCCCTTCAGAGGCCACAGGCTTTATAACAATGGACCAACTGAGAACAAAGTTCCCATTCCCATACTGATACTTGTATTAGTCTGTTTCTTGCTTATAACAGAAGACCTGAAACTGGGTAATGTATAAAGAAATGAAATTTATTTCTTACAGTTCCAGATTCTGCGAAGCCCAAAGTTCAGGGAACACATCTGGTGAGGGCCTTGGTGGTGGTGAATCTATAGTAATGAGGATATTGCATGGTGAACGGCTTGAGCAAGAAAGCCATCAGAAGCACATCGATTATGCCACAAATGGATCAATCCATTTGCCAGGGCACAGTCCTCACAATCTAATCATCTCTTCAAGTCCCCACATTTCAAAACCACAATAGAATGTCCCACTTTCAATATGTTACAGTAGGGCTCAAGCCTCTAATACATGAAATATCAGGGGACACACTCAACCCATATAAATACTTAACTGCATTTTAATAGAAAAGATGTATGTATTATTTAAACATTACATTTTGAGTTCTATGTGCAGAAACTCTCATGCACATAACTGAAATTCAAGTGTCTATATTATCCGGAAATTCTAAGGTATGATTTAGTGAACACTGCTGATCTGTACACACAGAGAACCAAGGTGTTCAAGAGAGTAGGTGTGATGACAGGCAGGTGATACCCTAGCACCTCCAGCCCTGGTGTTGCAGTCAGAGCATCTCATCTTCACACATAGCTCAACACAAAACACCTCCTCACTGGATCAACTTAACAAGTGAATTTTTTAAATGTATATGAAGCCCATGGGAAATTTATTGCATTAAATGCTTACCTCAGAAGAATGGAAAGATGGCAAGTGAACAACCTAACTCTGCACCTTAAAGAACTAGAAAAACAAGAACAATCTAAACCTAAAGCTAGCAGACGGAAAGAAATCATCAAGATCAGAGCAGAACTTAACGAAATTGAAACCCAAAAAACAATACAAAAGATCAATGAATCAAAAAGTTGGTTTTTTGAAAAGATAAATAAAATCGACAAACCACTAGCACGGCTAACAAAAAAAAGAAGAGAGAAGATTCAAATAACAAAAATTAGAAATGAAAAAGGTGATATTACAACTGACCCAAATGAAATACAAGGAATCATCCGAGACTACTATAAACAGCTATATACCAACAAGTTCGAAAACCTGGAGGAAATGGATAAATTTCTGGACTCACACAAGCTTCCAAAACTAAACCAAGAAGATATAGAAAACCTGAACAGGCCAATAACAGTAAAGGAGATTGAAGCGTTTATCAGAAAGCTCCCAACAAAGAAATGCCC
>NW_007745364.1:14310-14891 GCF_000696425.1 Galeopterus variegatus
CAAAAAAATAAAATACTTAGGAATTGAGTTTCTCTATAATGAGAAAAATCTCTATAATGAGAACTACAAACCACTCCTGAGAGAAATTAGAGAGGATACAAGAAGATGGAAAGATATCCCATGCTCTTGGATAGGAAGAATCAACATAGTGAAAATGGACATACTACCCAAAGTGATAAACAAATTCAATGCAATCCCCATCAAATTTCCAATGACATTTTTCTCAGAAATGGAAAGAACTAACTTCGTATAATGTATGCTATACGAAGTTATTACGCTCTCCAGACATTTGAATGGAATAACAAAAGACTACGCATAGCCAAAGCAATGCTGAGCAAAAAAAATACAGCTGAAAGCATAACACTACCTGACTTTAAACTATACTACAAAGCCATAATAACCAAAACAGTATGGTACTGGCATAAAAACAGACACACTGATCAATGGAAAAGAATAGAGAATCCCAAACTCAACTCACACACTTACTGCCATCTGATCTTAGACAAAGGCATCAAGCCTATTCGCTGGGGTAGGGACTACCTCTTCAGCAAATGGTGCTGGGATAACTGGATATCCATATG
>NW_007745365.1:0-14891 GCF_000696425.1 Galeopterus variegatus
ATTATCAGATTAGACGTTTTCTGCTCACTTATTTTTTTTTTTTCCTCCTCTGACTCTAGGGCCATCATCAGTAGCTAGTGGTTGAGGAGAGGATGAAGACAGAGACGGAGCCATCCACAGTCCCTTTATCTCTAAACCAGAAGCAGCTGGCGTAGGAGAGAACAGTTAACTTGGATTAATTTCAGAGTTTTCGTGTTACCTCGCTTGATACTATTTATTACCAGACTGAGATTGTTCATGTAACTGAAAGGAATCGGGAACCCCCTGAGACCTTCTGGAGGTTTTATACACAGAGTGCTGGATAACATTTCTGTGCTGGGCTGGAGGGTTGCATGTGTCTCTTCGGGGGCTCTGGGTCTCCAGCTGTTATATGGTCTGTTACTCAGCCTTTGCCCTGCCTGGCATCTCTTGGGGACCCTCCAAGTACTGCATCCAGAACTATATCTGAGGAGGTTAGAGCAGTGGAGGTTCCCTTGACAATGGAGCTTTTGTCGGAGCCATCAAAATGATGGTGATACTGGCTGCTTTAGGGTTTGTTTTTATTTTTGTTTTTGCTGCGTGCTGTATTAGTTTGTGGTGACGTATCTTTTGCCCACTGGATATCTGTGCCAAGAAAAAAAAAAAAAAAACAGACGCCCATGCTGGGTTCTGCTGCATCATAGAGCTAAAAATATGATGTCTTCAAGCTCCTGGGTCATTCTCCATCTCCCCTCTAAACCACAGAATATGGATCTCCTGGACACATCCCTGTCTTGGAGGCAGACCTGAAGATGTGAACCAGTGGGGAAGGTTGCTTTCTTTCCTTCCCCTTTCTGGCAACAATGAATCCTGTCTCCCAGGAGAGCTGCTGGTTCTGCTGAGAAAGGAGCCTCCTGGATTGCAGGGACACTTCTGCTTCCCAGACCCCTTCCTCCCTCTCCACCCATCCCCCATCAGGGCTCTGAAGCTTTGCGTAGCTGCTGGAACAGCAGTGGGTAAGCTATCACAGAATCCTCCACCTGCAAGTCTTCTAACCTCTGTTCCCTGCATCCTGTTGACCTGTTACCATGCTCCTTCTGGGAGTAGGGGCCTCTGGCCCTCCCTGAGCTCCAGGTGGGCTACAGTTCTCTCTCCTTTCACCTCCAGCTTCTCTAAGCTTCTGTCTATACTTTTCTGAACATTCATAAGTTCTTTTTTTCTAAATAAAGAATGTTTGTTACATCTTATCTCATCTTTCTATGTTAAGGGCTTGTCACCCATGAATTTGTAAACACTTTTAGAAAAAAAAATATCTATGGGGTAGTGGGATGAAGAACAGAGTTGCTTTCTGGATGTACTTACTGAGCTCAGTTTCATTAATCACCAGGTTTGTTCTCTAGATGATAGGTAGGGTTGAGTAGAGCATGGGAGGCTAGAAAATTCCACAGAGTGGAAAGAATGATGGGAGGAATGAATTGTAAAGTTCCAGGGATAATCAGGGTCTTTGATTCTGGTGACGCTAAGTGGCTCCTCCCCAGGACCACAGGACCCCTAACACTGTGCTCAGACAGCTGCCTCTTAGGGACTCCCAGCCCTTTACGGAGGAGAACTCAGGGTTGGCCCTTGTAGGGTTGACCAGGTCCACCATTTTATGCTAGTTTAGGCACAGTGACTCAACTTCAATGCCTCCCTTCAAAATAGCTAACGATGAGGCTGAGCTGATGAGCAGACCTGATCAGCTGGATCTTTTGTTACTTGCTGGGCCCACATGTGCAGTGGCTGGTGAGGAGGGAAGCTGAGGCATAGAGCAAAGACAGACATTGGAAGACTGTGTCTGTACAAAGTCTATGACAGCAAAGTTGAGGGCAGGAAGTCAAACGAGCAGGTGCAGGATAGAAAACCCACAGTCCATGGCCTGGGTGAGAAACAAACACTGTCCAGACAGTGGTCAAAGGAACTTGTTATAACAAGACTGTGCAATGGAGGCTTTGGAAACCATGTGCAGGACAGGTCTTCTACCCTTTTTACTTGATCAGTGTCATAGCCACAGCACAGAGATGGGTGGCATGGGCTGGAGGAGATAGGAGAGTCCAGTGGGGGAGGTGCTAGTGCCTGCTGGAATGGAGACTGGGCATCTCGTGAGCTGGACCATGTCTTCTCTCAGCCCCCATGTGTGTCTCTTTGATAATTGACATCATGCTAACTCTAGCCAGCGTTTATTGAATGTTTAGTGTGCACCAATCTACTTTAAACATAAAGTATCAGTTACTTTATTATATTATTTAATCTTTACCTATGAAAACCTATCAGCAACCTATGAGACCACTTGTATTAATCCTCAATTTGTAGATGGGAAAAATGATGTTTAGAAAAGTTAAGTATCTTGCCTAGGGACTGGAATGGGAACCTTCTTGAAGACACTCTCTAGAAAGTGTACATCCATCTAACATAAGGACTCAAAATCCTCAAAGCATAATGTCCCCAGTCTGAAAGGCCCTTTTCCCGTACTTCAAGTTTCATGTGTGTCCCCAATATATTACTTTTTAAAAACATAGGCAAGGATGAGTCTTACTGAACCATGAATGCTAAATATTTGCTTATTCGGTATGGGTCCCCTGCTGGAAAATCTCATGGCAAAGAGTGGGTTTGGGAGAGGAGCCAGGAGACATTCAGCAAGGGCAGGTGGCATCTTAAGTCCCCGTGTGACTCCCTCACCAACTGGACACTCTAGCATACTAATAAATCAGGCATCCCAGACACTCAGAGTCATTTCTCTCACTAGTGTTGTGATGTCGACTTCAACAACAGCAGCAAAGATGGGCAGCAGGAAATCATACACTGTGCTGGAGGATGTATCTGAAAACCCAGACCCAAAGAGGAATCTCTTCAGTATTGTGGAGCTTTTAAATGATGAGCCCACATATGCGTTGCATGAAGAAAAGTGGCTCTATCCAGACCCAATCAGGAGCTTATGTTTTTACCCATAATGGGATCATCCTGAACCACTGGGAAAGTTGAGAAAAGCAAGAAGGGTCCAGAAAAATTCATCACCAGTGAAGAAAAGAAAATAATGGTGATACATATTTTAAAACTCTTTTTTTCCCTTTCCTTATATCAGCTGAATATTGAGCTAAAGAGAATCAAAGTTAGTCAGTGAAGATTTTCCATTCTCCATTGATAAAATCTGACTTCGCTATTTTATGTTCATACACATGTGCAAACATGAATAGGTGATTAAAGGGCAATTCAGCCACTTCACAGGGCAGCCAGATGCCAAATCTGGATGCGCAGACCCAACCTATGCAGGAGACCACCGTAAGCCAGTCCAGGACATACACAAAGGTGAGGTACAGTTGTAGCCACCCTAGAAACCCATCTCAGAGACATTGCTTTCCAAATATGGGAGAGACACAGTTCACAATTTCTGGCTTTGAAAGATTTCCTCTTCCCACAACCTTTCCCCAAGTGAGCGCTAAATCGTTTGTCTGCTTGGAAGTAAACTTTTTACTCAGCATGCAAGATTTAGCTTCTAATAGTTTTTTTTCCCCCCTGTTCTTTCTATCATCTACTACCCTGAATTAAAACATGGTAAGTCAGAGCTGGGAGTTAGGATTTACTGGCATCAGGATCTAACTGTGAGGCTGAGAGAGTTGGTACAGTGGTAAAGAACACAAATGTTGAGTTAGATACTTATTTCCATCATCTGTAAATTTGAAATAATAGTAATGCATATTTTGCAGGGTTATTGTCATAATTAGGTTAAGAGGTACATGCAACTTAGTATAGTGCCTACAATTTAATAAACAATCAATGGTAGCTATTTTATCATCTTCATCATCTGAGAAGGACCCCACTGTAAGTAACAGGGTCAGCCACACCTATGTGCCAAGTATTTCACCCAGCGTGGCACATTTGAGGAGACAAGTAAGGGAACATCTCAAAGAAGATCCTTGTATGTGAATGTGGCTTCTAGAACCACTGACCCAGTGCCAACCCTTGCTCCAGTCTGATCATCTTCCCACATCCAATCTCCTGGCTTATTTCATGTGTTTTTCCTGTGGTTATGATCTGGGTTATGCTTATAGCCAAGTGACATTATTTTTCCTAGTTTAGCCACATGCTTGAAGAGATTTTCCTCCCTGTTTCCCATTTCCCGCCTGTGAAACTTGAACAAGACACTGAACAGAGTTAAAAAAAAATGAAAGAACCACATTCAGAGAGAATTTGATTAGACAATCAAAAGCAACCCAGGTAAAGCAGATGTCTTCTGCTTTTGTTTGGTCAGTATCCATCCCACTTCTGGGATGAAACACTGACATCCTGGGATGGCACTTCTTTACTTGCAGCCTTTGCTGTTAGGAGGGGCCTGCCCTTCTGGCACTAGCTCTGGCCATAAGCCCAAAGCTCTGCCAAGAAATGCATTCCATTCCCTGTCCATAGCGTATGATCCTGGAGTTGTCACGTAACCCAAGACGGGGCGAGGAGACTCAACCCTGGGATTCTGCTTGAGTTACCAATGTATTCTATAGCATTTTCTACTAAAAAAATATGGGTAGAGAAATCATGAGCAGCAGATCAAAGCTGGCATCTCCATTAAGTTATGCTCAAGAGTTTCTTTAATGGACCTGGTCATGGTATTTGTGGTATCTTATTTTTAACTGTTTAGCCTCAAGGCCATTTACAGATACCTTTCCTAAGTTATCAAGCTCTTGGTGGCTTCTTGGATGTAACTGGCGTATCAATTGTTTCTGCTTAGAATTTTATTTTTATTAAAGACTTTACAGTATTTATCAAGTCCAATAAAAAAAAATAGTTTTCTTTAAGTAACTGCTATTCGAGTTGCCCCTTGCAATGCATTGTTAACATATGGGTGGATTTTAGATTTAAAGATCAGAAATTCCAACAAGAGATGACCTTGTTAAAAAAGCCATTTCTCCCATAAATGTGAAACTATTCAACAACAATAAATACAGAGCAGCAGATAAGGTCCCACAAGCAAATTATGAGGTTACTTCAAATAGTTCATGGAAAGATTTGTATTATCATTTAATTCCCATTTTTCCATGAATCTTTTGAAGTACCCTCGTAGTTCATAAGAAACTGACTCTGAGACCTTGGCAATTGGTACTATTAATTCTGGAGAGACAATTGAATGTGAACTTCTTCGAAACTTTTGTTCTAAGGAAAGGGATTTTCAGGACATTTGAATACTTGCCAGGTGAAAGCAGTCGGCTTTCAGATAAAATACAATGTGGAATGTGTCCTGCTTCAACAATAATCCCTAGAATCAAGTGTCACAGGGTTGTTTAATGAGAAAGGGACGTTTTAGAATCCTGCATCTATAGTAATGGAAGTGAAAAATACTGCAGAACACAGGAGAAATGATTTACTTCATTAGCAGTAAACAATCTAATGCATGGAGCAGTCCCTCCTGTGCTTAAATCTTGGCTCTGTTGTCTGTTTTTTATGTGACTTTAAAAAATTAATTAACTTGTTTTAATTGACACATTGTAATTGTACATATTTATAAGGTATATTTGATATTTTGACACATATATATGTGGTATAAAAATCAGGTCAGGGTTAGTGTATAACCTCATGCATTTATTATTTCTTTATGGCAAGAACATTGAAAAGCCGCTCCTATAGCTATTATGTAATGTACAAAACTTAACTGTTAACCACAGCCACCCACTGTGCAATAGAACACCAGAACTTCTTCCTCTTATCAAATTGTAATACTACCCATTGGCCAACCTCTCTCCATTTCCCTACCCTATTCCCTTCCCCAGTATCTGTCTGGTAACCACTGTTCTACTCTGTGCCTCTATAATATCTTTTTTTTTTTTTTTTTTTTTTTTTTTTTTTTTTTTCTCCTTGTAAGAGTGAGTTCATGTGGTATCTGACTTTCTGTGCCAGGCTTATGTGACTTTGGTAAAGCACTTTGCCTTCCTGTGCCTCAGTTCCTCATCTGTAACATGGGGTCATTAAGGACAGTTACCTGAAGGGGCTCTTGTGAGGATTAGATGAGTTAATCTCGTAAAGTGCTCAGAACAGTCTGTGCTTAGGTGAGTGCTGGCTATTGCTATCTTCACTCTGTTCTGCAGTGTTCACTTGTCCGTATTCTCAACTAAACTGCATCCTGCCACATCCGCATGGGTTCCAGGTTTCCAACAGTACCCACTTCACCAGGGATGCTGCTGGGCTCAGAACTGATTCTCAATAAATACCTGTTAAATTCATGAATGTTAGAACTCAGACATCCCAGAGAAAGACAGCACTTTAATTTGCATTAGGCAGTTGAACTCAGAAAGACAATGGGATACAATTAGAAGCTTCCTGACCTGGAAGTCATCACATTCCCACGTAATCCAGACCAAGTCACTTTGCCTTCCAGGACATATATTCCATCTGTGAAATGAGTGGCTTGCATTGGAGTATCCTGAAGAACCTTTTAGATAAATGAAGAGATAGTACCCTGCGCTATAGTCTCGTGGTTCTCAACTCTTCTGCTTATTAGCATTACCTGAAGACTGTCTAAAAATATTGATTCATTTGGAGTGGGGTGGAAGGGAGGAGTATTAATATCATTTAGGGGTGGGGTGGGAGAGAGGAATGAATAGTTAAAATACAGAGGATTTTCAGGGCGGTGAAACTATGCTATATGATACCATAATGGTGGATACAGGAGAGTATGCATTTGTCAAAACTCACAGAAGTTTACAAAACAAACAATGAAACCTAATGAAAAATGTGGACTTCTGTTAATAATAATGTGTCAATATCAGTATTAGTTCATCAACTGTAAGCAATGTACCACAGCAATGCGAGATGTTGACTGAAGGTGACACGGGGCGGGGGCGATGTATGTGGAAACTGTACTTTCTGCTCAATTATTCTATAAACCTAAAAGCGCTCTAAAATTAAATCTATTACTTTCAAAAAAATATTAGTTCCCTCTCCCCGCTTTGAGACATCCTGATTTAATTGCTCTAGGGTGAAACCTGGGCATTTGTATTTTTAAGGTTCTTGCATGATTCTAATGTGTAGCACAGGTTGAAAACAACTTACCTAGAATGAGGGGTCCGGCAGAGATTGATGTAGGGGTGCAAGAGGGAATCTGTGTGAGAAAACAAATCCTTCATGCTGTGTGAGAAGGAGACAGAACCATAGCACAAGGATTACTAAAAACAGTCAGCATCCTGTTTTAAATCCTTCCCAGAGCTGCACCTGGTAATTGAACTCGCTCTTCCTGAAGGCTGCCCACTCACACCCGTTCCCCACTACTCAAGGTGAGATGCTTTTGTTAGTCAACCTGCTAGTGCACAGAAGTCTCCATTTGCTGCAGTCACTGTTTGGCTAATAACAATGAGGACCCAGGATTCCTGTGGGATCAGGTCCACGTCTGAGTATTATTACAAACTTTATTCTGTAAATGCCTAACAAATACCTTTATACTCATTGCCCTGTGCTACGGATTACCTTTCTGTATTCATTTACGACTGCGAGAAAAACCTCTGGCGTACTCTTGCCTACTTCCTGTTTCTTCCTTAATAACTTAGATTTTATTTTCATGCTGAAGAAAAGCACAATTTCCCGGCAGGCTCCCTACAGCTAGAAGAGTCCATGACTCACAGTTTTTACCCGACAAGTAGAATTTGCTTGGAAGAGATTCCAGGAAGCCTCTTTAAGGTGATTGTCTCAATTGACTCGGTCTTCTTCCTTTGTCCATCTCCTTCTTAATTTTGGAATGTGTATGCGATACTGGCGGTGAATCAGCCTTTCTGTGACTATGAGGAGATAAGCCATTGTGTAAGCTATATGCTAAGGCTGGGAGAGCAGGAAGCTCGGAGGAAGGTGACTTCCTGATGGCAATGTGGAATCTTCATAGCATTCCTAGGCAGTCTATGTCCTAAAGCCTTGTGATGTGTTCTTACTAGTACATCTCTCTGTTTGTCAGGTTGTATATTACCCAGAGCTGAATGCGACCTAAACTCTAACCTGTCACTTCCTTAATCAGAATGTGAGTTCCTAGAGGGCAGTTTGGCATGTTATATGTTTCTTATATGGTTCCTGCAGTGTCTAGCACACGCTAAAAGGGAATGGGTGTGCAATACTAACCTATCGATTGGCTTGGGATAGAGTGAGTTGGAGTATGGGAGAAACATGAGTCTATTCGAACGTGTCTTAAAATAGAGTTTGCTGTTGGTCCTAATAGCCTTGGGCAGCTTTGCTGCACTGGGTCATCTCCCCCTTCACCCCCTCAGCAAAGCTCCAAGACATGGCTTTAATTCTCTTTTGTAAGATTCACAAAATTCACTGAGCTTTTGTCTTTCAAAAACTACTCCTTTGCCATCTCTGTTGTGGGAAAGGAGAAAAATTCAGGACCAAAGTTTTACATCTTCCCCTATCTGATCTTTCCAGAAAAGTAAGCCCCAGTCTAATTTGCAGGAGAAAATTGAAAATGCATCTCCCTGACCTCCAGGGACGACGTTCAGGACCTTTGGAAAATCTTCAGCTAATGAGAGAAGCACAAGTGGATTAATGGGTCCCAAAGGCAAAACGTCCATCCCACATCGGATGTCATTTTATGGTGTGTGCAAATTGGCAGTTGCTGTGTCCATCTTCAGAAAAAGATATCAGACTATCTTGACATTTCTGTATCTGAACATGAGCTTACAGGAGGGTGTTATTCTAGTGGATCCATTATTATTACTATTATTATCATTATTTATTTATTTATTTTTGCCAATTGAGACAATTCACAATCCCTTCTGGCAACTGCAAAACCAGGTGTGAATTTACCAATGTATAGAAAGTGAAATGACATGGCTGTTGTGAGACTCAAACATGCAGCCAGAAGGGGTAGGTACCCTAACTCCAGAAATGCAAATATATTTTACATTGTACCCAGAAAAATAATTGGGGCACATGCTTCAACTCCAGAAACCAGACTTAACATTCCCTTTGAGAATCAGAAGAACAAAGGAATGAGGTAGAAACATATTCATGTGACTGACATGCCCTGTGGCCCAGTGTTACTGGCCAGGGAAGAGATGTTCTGCTCAGTCTCACACATAGAAGTGCAGGGCCATGAAATAAGGTATCTGAGGACATGAAGCTTCACTGCCTACACCATTTGAAAAACAAAAATCAGACTGTACTGGAATGAGGGCAGAGCCATTGTACATATATTTCAAGATGTCCAGAAAATAGGATCTTAGTTTATAATCGTAAATGAAAATGTTTAAGAGATAGATATGCTAACTGTTCTGATTAGATCATTATACAATATATGAATGTACAAAAACAGCAAACTGTACCCCATAAACATGTACAATGAAAAATAAGTTAAAACTAAAAAAAAAAACAAACTGCGTTCTGTGAGTTTCTCTGGCAGAGTGGTTTGTTGGTAAAAATGATGGCATAAATGAATAAATCAAAACATGCATACTAATTGTTTCAAAAGTAAAAATGTTCATTTCTTCAGGGTGAGGTGTAATCGTGAACATGTCAACCTGAATAACAAGGAAATTTGCATTTAGGTTTATTAATGCATGTATTATTACATGATGTATCTGAATTATCCGTACTTTTGTCCCACATTTTGCCAAAAGGCCAGCCAGTATTTAGTGGCCATATCACAAGTCACAGAATAGTCACTCAAATCTCAGAGTCAAAAGAGGCAAAGAAAAGTCTCAGGATAATTAAGGAGTTATTTTCAGACATTTTTTCCCATGAAATAGGCTGATTAGGTTTTTCTCAAGCACCTCAGAATGCAGTTGTGGAGTGTGTGATCTATAAGAAATAGACTAAGGCTCCATAGGGCACTTCTATTTTCTGTCTTCTGAATTTTTTTTCACTTAACCATTCTAGCCATGGTTGGTTTAGAGATTCTCATGCATGCACACACACACCCCCTCCTCCACTAATGTTTATGTGTTTGTACTTGTGTATGTGGTATGTATTGTTTAGATCCAAAATGATGGATGCATGTGTGACAGAATATATGGAAAACTTAATGATAAAAAGGGAATCGTGATGTCCAATGACCCCCTTACTCATGTACAGGACTAGACATGAATCCAGCTTCTCTACCTCCTCATAAGTTGGTTTGCAAATTAAATCATATAATGTATGTAAAAGGTGGTTGCCTGGAACATCATAAGTGCAAGCTAAGGACACACACACCAAGGCACTTGTGTAAAAACATGTTCATTGCAGCATTAGATTGAACTTGTAGAAACAATTAAAAATCCACTGATTATATAATTAAATAATCTTATGGCATAGCTGTTCTATAGTAATACTCAGAAATTTCAAACAATAAAGTATGTCTATGCTTCATGTCATATTAAGTGGCAAAGGCATGCATTACTAATAAACCTATAGATTAATATGGTGCATAATATTAAAACCAACAAACACAAATCATATTTTTCACCACATATATATGTGTATATATATGTGTGTGTGTGTGTGTGTGTGTGTGTGTGTATGTATGTGTGTGGGGGGGAGGCATGAGCATGTATACATATATGTGCATATATATATATATATATCCATATCCATATCTATATCTGTATCTGTGTCTTTACCTCTATCTATATCCATCTAATATGTCAAGTTGATGACAGTGCAGATTAACTTTAAGGATAATTGTGAGCACAATTTGAGGCCAAAGTAGAGTTTATTTATTTTTACTTAATTATTTTAATTGACAAATAGAAATTGTTCATTTTTATCATGTACAACATGATGTTTTAAAATATGTGCCAAAGAGGACTTTAGCTTTATTGTGTGTGTGTTTGATTTTCACAACTAGATTTCAATCATACATTGCTTGTTTACTTAGAAGACAGACTCAGTTTGCAGCTATTGCACTAACTATCTGAGTGACTTCAAAAAAATTACAAAACTCTGGTTGTTATGAAAAGCATGTGAATAAGAGATAAGGGAATAAAGAAGGATCACAGGTGACCATTTGGAGGTGTTTTGCTATGAAAAGCAAAACTGCTAGAAACTTTGGGCTTGGCTTTTTATTACTTATAAACGAGTTTATTTTTTGTCGTTTGCTTATTTTTATTTTTATTTGGCCACATTAAAAATGCCAGATGGAACATCTCGTTTTAATTTTTGACAACCCCAAAGAAATTTATAGGGAAAATAAAACAGTATAGTAATCCATCACCATCACAACAATAAATAATATATCAGTAATAATAGCTCATTAAAACATGAACATAATATAGTGAATTCTCACACTTATAATTCAACTTCTTTCTCTTAATTTAAGAAGACATTTTAGGATAATATTATTGTAGGGCAGTAGTTCTCAACTAAGGGCAACTTTGTTCCCAAGGGTTTATTTGGTAATGTCCCCAATGTGTCAAGACAC
Organism: Galeopterus variegatus; assembly: GCF_000696425.1. Taxonomy (NCBI): domain Eukaryota; kingdom Metazoa; phylum Chordata; class Mammalia; order Dermoptera; family Cynocephalidae; genus Galeopterus; species Galeopterus variegatus. The sequence continues at coordinate 11,357 of NW_007745365.1, forward strand.
TTTTGCTGTGGCAATGTGTGTGTAGAGTTGTGCCACCGGCATCTATTGGGTTGAGGCCAGGGACGCTGCTAAATACTCTATAATGCACAGGATGCCCCACAGAGCAAAGGATTATCCAGTCCAAAATGTCAATAGTGCCAATGTTGTAAGAATATGCTATTCTTTTTCAACAAAAAAGCAGACAATCTCTGATCTTCAGTATGATAAAAGTGTTTGAAGATGTAGTGAGAAGACACATGTGACTGAGCACGCTGGAAGTCCCAGGTATGCCCCTGAGGAAGTGGGTGTTCTCACCCATTTCATTCATCCTGAATTCTAGTCATGACCCTGTAGTGAGGTCTCCTCTGAACATCCTCAGGGCCTATCAGGGTGGATCATTAAGTGATACAATAGTCGAGAGTGGAGAGAGCTTGTGGAAGGTCTGCAGAGGACATCTGACCACTCTGAGGGTCTGCCCACCAGCTGGTCCCCCTGCCTGCACAATGCATCAGCAACCCACTCCCTCCCTCCACTCTACATTTTTGTGTGATGAATTCTTTAATTCATCCTTTCAGATCCTATTCTGCAGAGCTTAGTCCTCTTTTAGGGGCTGCCTCCCAGATGGAGAAAAATTGGAGGGAGGAAATTCACAGCAGGGGGAGTTACTCAGCCACCCCTTACTACCATTTAATTCAACTGAAACTGTTCTATCTCCACTTACTTTTCATATTGGGCTTCTGAGAAACACTTTGTTGGTATTGAGGCCAAAAAAAAAAAAAAGGCTTAGAAACCACTGCTGGGGTGGAAAGGCCACAATCATTGGGCCGGACACTTCTGGGTTTGACGTCTGCATCCGTAACTTGGTAGCTGTGGTCTCAGAACAGGAGCCTGCAGAGCCCAGGACTCCTACAAGAGATGGGGATGGGCCATATGGGGGCTGTGAAGAACTGCAAGATTCAGGCCTCCTCTAGGGGGCAGTAGGTGTGTGTTCCAGGCACTGTTTTCATGAGGGAGGGGGTACGAGCTTCCCCAATGTGTAAAACGAATCCAAGAGTCTGAGGTTTATGAGATGAAATATCACATATTTTAAATTTTGACAAGTCCAAACATCTTTTGAACCAATCCTAAGAATCAAAATAAATAAATATATAAATAAATAGGAAAATGAGCAAACCAAACAAAAACCCTTATCTCTGGGACAGATCTGGCCCACAGACTACCAGCTTGTAATATTTGACTTACTTTCCACACCTCGACTTCGTTATCTGTAAAATAGGAATAATATTACCTGACTTGCAGCACAATTGGGAGGATTAAAAGAAGAAAAATTATTAAATTATGATTCTTGGAAAACTGTAGATGTTCAGTAAATATTTGTACTTCCCTTCCCCATCAATAATTTATGGACCTTGGGCCAGCCCAGTGGCGCACTGGAGAGTGCGCCGCTTGGGAGTCTGGCGGCGCTCCCGCCGAGGGTTCAGATCCCATGTGGTGACCGGCTCCCGCTCACTGGCTGAGCGTGGTGCGGGGGCAACACTGAGGGTTGCGATCCCATTGCCGGTCCTGGTACAGGCATGACACCGAGGGTTGCGATCCTGTTACCGGCCAGTAAAAAAGACAAAAAGGAAATAAATAAATAAATAATTTATGGACCTGACAATTCTGTCTTGGTTCCTTCCGCAGTGAAGACTGCAGATTAAAAGACAGACTATATGGATCTTTAAACTTATATATGATCCAAAGAGGAAACACCATACCTCCTACAACTATTTAGAAATCTGGTAACTGAAATTCCATTGAAGGTGTAAAATAAAAGCCTATTTGCCAATTAAGAATTCCAGTCAAGTCCTTGACTTATTTTCTAAGACATCTCTTAGAAGCTGTTGTTGTCTGAGTTCTATCCCATTCTGTTTAGTTAAATAATGTATACATATATTTTAAAAGAGAACAAAAGGTGTAACCCTTACCTTCTGTATCCTGGCTGGATTTACAGAATTCACAATGCAATACACAACCTCACATCCCATTATGAACCAAATACTTACATCATGCTCTGCCTGTGGATTGAGTCTCAGTTGGGTAGAGGTAGCTGAAGACAAAATGTGTTTAAATTTTGTTTAAGTTCCATGTATTACTTTCCTACTCAAAAAATTAAGCAAACTAAAAGAGGAGTTGCAGAAATAGCCTATACCTTCCCTTCTCTTTTTTCTAGTATCATCCCCTCGCCCCTGACACCCCCCCCCCACTGTACTGTGAACACCCTGAGAGCAGGAACTATTCTATATTATTTATTGCTGTACCCCATCCACAACTAAGCAGATAATTGAGATTATCACACCAGGCAAGAAGCAAGAAACAAACCATGTTTACTATCAACTACCTGAAGGACCTCAGGGTTGGCTGAAAATATTAGGAGAGACAAGAGTTGCCTCCACATGGGCACTGTATGTTCTTAATTCGTATATTTTAACCCCATGTTCTAGAAGCCACTTGACCCTTCAAACAGAAAAGGAAATAGAATTTCAATCCTAATATGATTAAAATTATCCCACAATGGAGCTCATTTTGATGTTGCACAAGGTAGGTTTTTCATTGTTGACATCATATCTATTGCTAGTAGAAATTTCCGTATTCTCCTTGTCCTGAATTGTTCCTGAAAGGAAGAAATTAAGAAAGAGAGAGAGAAAGAAAGAAAGGAAAGAAAGAAGAAAGAAAGGAGGGAGAGAGGCAAAAAGAAAAAAAAAAACATTTTAAAAGGTAAAAGAAATTAAGGAATAAGTTTTGTCTAATGGAGCTGAATATTCAGATTTTTCTTTGTGACTCAGAGAGAAGCTATAATTGAGCTACAGTGCAGGCCACAGCGCTGGCACTTTTCTAACTATTGGGACTGAGCAATAAGCTTCCATTTGTGTGTGTGTCATGGGCCGGCAGGATAATATGCTAAAAACTGATGAATGCCCAAAAACACCAACAGTAAAATAAAAGAAATAAAAATAAATAGGAGTGCTAGTGCCGGTAGTGGTATGTTATAATCATCAATAAATCAGTGTTGGAAGCTCTAAGAAGCTGCATTGGGGTGGGGTGGGGTGCGGAAGAATGGAAGGGAGTGAGCCTGGATTTCTTTTTGTCTTTTTCGTGTCCGGCATCGGATCGCAACCCTCAGTGTCGCGCCCGTACTGGACCGGGACGGCAATGGGATCGCAACCCTTGGTGCTGTGCCCACACCTCGCTCAGCCAGTGAGCAGGAACCAGTCTGTATGTGGGATCCGAACCCTCGGCCGGAGCGCCGCCGCGCTTCCAAGCGCCGCACTGTAGCAGTGCGCCACCGGGCCGGCCCAAGCCTGGATTTCTTAGGGGAGAACGTTTCAGGCAAAGAGACCGGCTAGTGCAAAGGTCCTGCAGGATGTATGGCGTGTGTTTGAGGACTTTCCATCTGAAGGGCTCCTTTTGCTCTTCGCCTTTGCAGAGGGTTCCGGGAACTAATAAATACGGACGAGGCAGTCAGGGCCACCATCTAGTCCTCCTCTGGCTGGTAAACCCCAGGGCTCGAGGAACG
>NW_007745366.1:0-610 GCF_000696425.1 Galeopterus variegatus
TGGAAAACATATTTGGAATCCGTTTATAGGTTAATGGATTTACCTTCTGCAAGTATACAGGCCCGAGTGGCCACAATGAGTTCAGCCTGCTGGCTAGTGGTACTGGATGGTAATGGCTGGGCTTCTACAATTGAGTCTAAAGAAACCACAGCATAGCCTGCATAATGTTTATACCCAATTCTGAATGAGGGTCCATCCATGAACCATGTGTAATTGGCCTCGGGTAGAGGGCTGTTGGAAATGGAGAAGTGACAAGGAATGAAATTTTGGAGGGCTTCTAAACAGTTATGGATTGGGGTGTTGGGTGGATAGGGAATAGGGAGAAGGGTAGCAGGGTTTAGAGGTGAGCACGGGAGAAAGGTAATATCAGGATTTTCTAGGAAATATCAGGTAATATCAGGATTTTCTAAGCCTAAAATCCTGGATGGGGGAAGGGAGTGTAGAGCCTTGTAGGTGAGGAGGACTTTTAGATAGTGAGGTAAGAGTATGGTTAAGGGTGCACCAAATGTTAATTTGTGAGCCTCTTTTTGTAGTAAATGTCCAGCAGCCAGGGCACAAAGGCAGGGAGCCCAGCTTCGGACAGTGGGATCTAGTTGTTTGGACAAGTATG
>NW_007745366.1:1518-1945 GCF_000696425.1 Galeopterus variegatus
TGGGGCGAAGGAGGGGCCATATGTTTGTCCTAACACACCCAGGGCTTGTCCATCCCTTTCACGTACGTAAAGGGAGAAGGGCTTAGTGAGGTCAGGAAGGTGTAAAGCCGGGGCAACGACTAGAGCCTGGCGGAGTTTTTGGAATGGCTTATCTGGTGAAGATGATAGGAGTTCATTTTGGTCTCCTTTTGCAAGGGCATATAGTGGGCGGTCCAATAAAGAGCAATTTGGGATCCATGCTCTAAAGTACCCCACTAGGCCTAAGAAGGATAGAATTTCTGCTTTAGTTTTTGGAGTGGGTAGAGACTCTAAAAGCTGTACCCTATTAAGGGTGATGGCCTTCCGAGAAGGCGATAATTCAAATCTTAGATAAGTAACTTCAGTGAGGGATATTTGGGCTTTAGAAGGTGAAATGTGATACCCTTTG
>NW_007745366.1:3195-4582 GCF_000696425.1 Galeopterus variegatus
CCCCACCTATATTCTGTCAGTCCCGGAGGTTCGGAGACGAACCGGGAGGGAGGAGGATAGAAGTCGTCACTTTACCCTCCGTCACCTCGGCAAGGGTGAGTGCCCGGAGGCTCGAAGGAATCCGGCGCCAGGATTTTCAGGAGCTCTGGGCTCGGAGAAACAGAAATACCAGATTGAAGGAAAAAGTGAGAGAATAGAAGCTTCACCCTGAAGAGGTCGCCTCTAATTGGGCTGGGAAAGGAGGGGAATGTGGATTGCCTAATGTGACGAGAGAATACCTAGGGGTCTGCCCAGTGCCCTGAAGGCTGTTGTGGGGTGTATTCTCTGTCTTAGGGCCAGGCGTCAGAGGGATACCAGACGATTACGGTAGCCCAGCCTAAGATGGTGCCCCGGAGAGAGACGTTTAGGTGAGCCGGTGGTGGGTGCGGAGAGCCAGCGCCATAGAAAATGGACGAGGGCAAAGCGTCAGCAGCGGGAACCACCAAGAGAGTGAAGGAGGTCCGAGAAGGAGTCCCCTCGGGTAAGGGGTGAGCTCCTCCCGGGTTTTGGCACCAACGAAAGAATGGCAGGACCCGAGCTGACAGTTCACCGGAGAAGTTCCACTTTATTCGGGGGAGAAGCATACATTTATATAGAGCCGGGTTCCGGGAGAGGGTGGTTAGTACACGGGGTGGTAGTTGATTGGCTGGGGGCGGGTAATGATTTCTGATAGGGTGCACCTTGGTGCTGGTGAGATTGTTAGGACCCAGAAGAGAAAAGCGCCATGTTTTAGGCAGTGCCTCCTTTGGGGTCTTCTATGGGGCCTTACACAATCCTAGGGGACTCAAGCCTAATGTGCTGTGGCAAACTGATGTAACTCACTTCTCACCTTTTGGGGAACTCAAATATGTTTTTGTGTCTTTTGACACCTATTCACATGCGTGTTGGGCCACAGCACACGCAGGTGAAGCTGCCAAGCATGCAAAAAATCACCTGCTGCAGTGTTTTGCCACCTTAGGGCTGCCAGCACAAATTAAAACAGATAATGGGCCTTGTTTTTCTAGAAAAGCCTTACAAGAATTCGTAAAACAATGGAACATTAAACATACTACAGGAATTCCCTATAACCCCCAAGGACAAGCCATTGTTGAACGGCATCACCAATGCCTAAAAAATCAATTATTAAAACAAAAAGGGGGAGTCACCAGCCCTCATCAGCAGTTGGAACAGGCATTCCTAACTTTAAACATCCTAAATTTTTCCCAAAATGAACCCCTGTCTGCCTTCCAGAAACACTGGTCAGCTCAACCACCACACCCGGAAGTCCAAGTGCAGTGGAAAGACCCCTTAACAGGCCAGTAGACGGGCCCTGACCCATTGCTAACTATGGATTGAGGGTTTGGTTGTG
>NW_007745366.1:5944-14889 GCF_000696425.1 Galeopterus variegatus
CTTAAGTGACATTACAAGCGGTGCCATTATGGGCCCACAAGGGTGTATTAATGTGGCAGCCATGGCACCGGGAGGAAGTAGGGTGGGAGTGTCTGTGGGAACTTTGCCTTAGCCCTTATTGGCCACACTCGTGAACACTGCGTGATTGCAATAGCTAGGCATTGAGACAGGATGCATGCTCTCATAACCTTTAAGCTGATTGGAGGATGTAAAAACCTCCCTTCCCCATTTGCCTTTAAAAGCAAGTGTTTGTGTTATAATAAATGGAACTGCCTCGACAGAACCCCCGCTGCATCTGAGTGCCCTTTGGTGGGGCTGGCGGTGTGCTCACCTCTCTTCATGGCTCTCTTCCCCCATCTCCTTCCAAAGGGGACTGGAGGGAAAGAGGAATCCGGGCCATTTGCTTGCCCACCGAAAGGAACAAAGCTAGGGCTATTCGGGTCGGCTGCCAGCGGCGGACCCGACAAGATGAACTGAGATTAAGTTTTGCCCTTTCCAATGAATGGGGGCTTGAAATAGAAATTATACTGAATTACAAAATAAAGGAAAAAAAGGAAGAAAAAAGAAAACTATATTTCTTGCACAACTATGTTTGTGGAGTAATACTGTACACGATCTGCATATACTTTATCTTCCCTGTACACGATCTGCATATACTTTATCTTCCCTCTGAGGCACTTCTTACATTACTTCTGAGCAATCAAATACAAAGCATTTCTGTGTTTTCTTTCCTTCATATACCCATCCCCCAAAGCAACAAACCTCAGACATTTTTCTAGCTCATTTTTTTTCCTGATTATATCTTTCACTTACCAGATACATGTAAATGTTGCAGCCCTTTCCCCACTAAATGTGCCACCAACTCGCTTTTTACTGCGTTATTTCCTTTTAATTGTTTTCTCGTCTTACATGACATCTGTTCATCTGAGTACTCTATCTAAAGTAGCCTTTTCCCCAGTGATATCTGATCTTCCTTATTTATAAATATTTATTTATTAGTTCTCATTCACCCCAAAGAGTATTTCACTTGTCCTTTTCCATTTGCTCTTTTGTCTGTCTCCTCAACTACAGTGTATATTCTGTGAGGTCAAGAGACTCTTTCTCCTGGTTTACCATTTCTTCTCCAGCACATTTAATGCTGCTCTAATTACTATAGATGCTCAGGAAATACATTTACTGACTGAACAGTTTCTTGTTAAAGGTATTTTAGATGAATCGCTGTCATATCTGTTGGAAATAGAGCTTGACAGAACATTTTAAATGTTTATACTACCTTTTGTAATAACTAGCTTACAAAAATGGGAGGATGGCTACATTCCTATGAATCTTTCAGTCTTGTTAGTAGTGAGTTTTGCTAATTTACCTATACTTTCCAAATAATGCCATTGGAATTGTGAACTGATCACAAATTTTAGGACATATCTGCAGTTTATATACACTTTCATTTAGGGAAGGGGTGGTATTATTAAGAGAATACCCTAGGGCCGAGCCTGTGGCACACTCGGGAGAGTGCGGTGCTGGGAGCGCAGCAGAGCTCCCGCCACGGGTTCGGATCCTATGTAGGGATGGCTGGTGCGATGCGCTCACTGGCTGAGCACAGTGTGGCCAGTCACAAAAAGGACAAACAAACAAAAAAAAAAACCAAACCAAAAAAAACCCCAAAAGATAATACCCTAAATAGATGTTTGATTTTTACTAATAACTGATTTCAGACATCATCATGGCCTGTGTCCTGGTTTTTTATGTGGCAAAACATATTATTACCAAATTTAGTAGCTTAAAACAATACCCATTTTGTTATTATCCATCATATTTTCGTGAGTCTGAAACTGATGCAGAGCATACACCAGAAGACTTTACTCCATAGTGCATAAGGTCACAGATGGAATAAATCAAACAATGGAAACTGGAAGAGCTGAGGACTGGCTAGCCAACTCTTTTTGTGTAGGTTTAGGGCTTCTCCTTTTGATTATTCTATGTGGCTCTTCCCCCGTGGTACTCAGCATAATAACCTCAAGGTAATTGGACTTCTTACCAGGCAGTTCAGAATTCTAAGAGAGAGAAAGAAGATACTGGCCATTTCAAGCCTGGCTCTAGAAGTAGGTACAGCATCACTTCCACTGTTTCACTTCCACAGCATCACTTCCACTGTATGCTGTTTGTCAAAGCAGTCACAATGACAGTGAGTCCAGCAGCTGCCCCGCCTCTCAGAGACACCACCACCACACTTTTAGCCCATTCACTAACCCAGTCTGTCAGCAGAGTCAGCAGCAGTCTGCCTCCCTCAAGACAACAAAGCATGGCCCACCAGCTGGCAGCACATGCACCAGAAAACATAATACCCTCTAAGAATCATAATAAATCAGCAACAACTGATGGAAAAAAAAATTATCCATTGCTTACAGTTTCAGAGATGGGGAAGTCCAAAGTCCAGGGAGCATATCTAATGAGTGTATTGTTCATGGTGGTGATGACTCTACAGTAATACAGGATATCATATAGTATACATGGCAGGAGTGCAGGAGCATAGGGAGAAGGGGTTTCTCATGAGCTCTCCTTTTAAAGCCATCAGAACCACACCCATGACTACCATTAANGCTGAGGACTGGCTAGCCAACTCTTTTTGTGTAGGTTTAGGGCTTCTCCTTTTGATTATTCCATGTGGCTTTCCCCCCGTGGTACTCAGCATAATAACCTCAAGGTAATTGGACTTCTTACCAGGCAGTTCAGAATTCTAAGAGAGAGAAAGAAGATACCAGCCTTTTCAAGCCTGGCTCTAGATGTAGGTACAGCATCACTTCCACTGTTTCACTTCCACAGCATCATTTCCACTGTATGCTGTTTGTCAAAGCAGTCACAATGACAGTGAGTCCAGCAGCTGCCCTGCCTCTCAGAGACACCACCACCACACTTTTAGCCCATTCACTAACCCAGTCTGTCAGTAGAGTCAGCAGCAGTCTGCCTCCCTCAAGACAACAAAGCATGGCCCACCAGCTGGCAGCACATGCACTAGAAAACATAATACCCTCTAAGAATCATAATAAATCAGCAACAACTGATGGAAAAAAAAAATATCCATTGCTTACAGTTTCAGAGATGGGGAAGTCCAAAGTCCAGGGAGCATATCTAATGAGTGTATTGTTCATGGTGGTGATGACTCTACAGCAATACAGGATATCATATAGTATACATGGCAGGAGTTTAGGAGCATAGGGAGCAGGGGTTTCTCATGAGCTCTCCTTTTAAAGCCATCAGAACCACACCCATGACTACCATTAAACCATCAATGGACTAATCCACTTACCAGCTCAAGGTCCTCACAATCTAATCACCTCTTCAAGTCCCCACCTTTCAATTACCATAATAGGATTTCCCATCCTCATAGCACTGTCATAGTGGGATCAAGCTTCAATGAATTTTGGGGACAGACATCCAATCCCCAGCAATCATGACAATGCACTAAAGAATGAAAATCACTAGTAGAACAGATATGCAAGTAATAAAGAGAAAGAAATTATATCTTTTCAATGCAAACGACCTCCAAATAACAAAGATCAGCAATAAAAGAGGGAAAAAAAAGATAAATAACCATAAAAAATTAACAAAGTGTCAGGAGTAAAGCAACACCTTTCAATAATAACTTTGAATACAAATGGGCTGAATTTTCCATTTAATATATAAGGACTGGCTGAATGGCTTAAAAAATAAGACCCAACCATATGCTGCGTACAGGAAGCTCACCTCATCTGTAAAGACACACATAGACTAATAGTGAAGGGATGAGAAAAGATATTCCGAGTAAATGGAAACCGAAAGCAAGCTATATTTACATTGGATAAAATAAACTATACTTTAAGCCAAAAACTATAAAAGGAGACAAAGAATGCCATTATATAATGGTAGGGGGATCAATTCAGCAAAAGGATACAATTCTAATTATATATGCACCCAACATCAGAGCACCTGGATATATAAAGCAAATGTTAATGGATATAAAAGGAGAGATTGGCTGCAATACAATAATAGTTGGGGACTTTAACACCAACTAGACAGATCATTTAAAAAAAAAAAAATCAACAAAGAAACGTTGGATTTAAACTGTACCATAGACCAGATGGACTTGACAAACATCTATAGAACATGTCATCCAACAACTGCGGAAGACTTTCTTTTCATCAGCATATGGATCATTCTCCAGGATAGACGACATGTTCTGCCATAAATGTAATATCAAAAATTTCACATAAATTAAATCATATCAAGTATCTACTCAGACTGCAATGAAATAAATTAGAAACCAATAACAAGTAAAACCTTAGAAACTGTGCAAATACATGGAAATTAAACAACATGACCAATGGGTGAAAAAAGAAATTAAGCAGGAAATCAAAACATTCCTTGAGACAAATGAAAATAGAAGAAAACATACCAAAACTTGTGGGATACTGCAAAAGCAGTATAACATACCAACACCTATGGAATACCACAGAAGCAGTACCAAGAGAAAAGTTTATTGCAATAAGTGCTAACATCAAAAAAGAAGAATTTAAATAAATCACTTAACTTTGCTCTTCAAGGAACTAGAAAAGTAGTACAACAAATCTCAAGATTATTAGATGAAAAGAAATAATAAACATCAGAGCAGAACTAAATAAAATAGAGACCAAAAAGAGAGATACAAAGATTAATGCAATGAAAAGTAGAGTTTTTAAAAGATAAACAAAATTGACAAACCATTAACTAGATAAAATAATGAAAAAAGAGAGAAGACCCAAATAATGAAACGAAAAATAAAAATGAGACATTACAACTGATACTATAGAAATACAAATAATCGTTAAAGCTGGAGGCATTATACCACCTGAGTTCAAAATATACTACAAAGTTATAGTGTTCAAAGCAGCATGGTCCTGGCATAAAAATAGATACACGAACCAATGGAACATAATAGAGAACCCAGAAATAAGTCTATGTATCTACAACCACGTGTTCTCTGACAAAGGTGACATGAAAATATACTAGGAAAAAGGCAGCCTCTTTAATAAATGGTGCTGGGAAAAATGGATATTCATATGTGGAAGAAAGAAAATAGACTCCTACCTTTCATCATATAGCAAAATCAACTCAAAATGGATTATATACTTAAATGTAAGATCTGAAACTATAAAACTACTAGGAGAAAATATAGAGAAAACACTCCAAGACATTGGTCTGAGAAGAAATTTTATGGAGAAGACTTCCAAAGCTCAGACATCAAAAGCAAAAATAGACTTACATGATTACATCAAATTAAAAAGCTTCCACACAAGAAAAAACCAACAGAGCAAAGATGCAATCAGCAGGATAGAAGAAAAGATTTTCAACCTATTTATCCAACAAGAGATTAATATCCAGAATGCATAAGGAACTTAACAGCTAAAAAACACATAATTTGACCTGAATAGACATTTCTCAAAAGAAGACATGAGAATGACCAATAATTAAAAGAAAAAAATTCTCGATACCACTAATCATCTGGGAAATGCAATTCAAAACCACAATGAGATATCATCTCACACCAGATAGAATGATGGTCATCAGATCAACGTAGGTATCTATCAACATATCAATGGATAAAGAAAATGTGGCATATATACAAAATGGAATACTACTTAGCTATGAAAAAGAATGAAATCCTGTCATTTATCACAACAGGGATGAGCTTGGAGGACATTATGTTAAGTGAAATAAGTTGGCTACATAAAGAGAAATACTTCATATTCTTACTCATATGTAAAAGCTAAAAAAAGTCTATCTCTCAGAAGTGGAGAATAGAGCAGTTTTTTCTAGAAGCTTGTAAAAGTGGGGGGAGATAGGGAGAGTCTGGCAAATGAATACAAAATTACAGCTAGATAGGAGGAATAATTTCTAGTTTTCTATAGTACTACAGGGTGACTATAGTTAATTACTTACTATAATTTCAAATAGCTAAGAGAATTCTGAATGATTCCAGCACACAAAGAAATTCACAAATGTTTGAAATTACAGATATGCTAATTACCCTGATTTGATTATAACACATTGTACACATGTATCTAAATATTAAATTGTATCCCATAATTAAAAAAATTTAAAAGAAACAAGAGAAAGATGGATATTTATTATTAATCATACTATTGAAAAATTACACAGACATTTCTGCCAATATGGTATTGAGAATTTTATCCCTTTACAAAGATGAAGTGTATGGTATATTTGCTTCATATTCTTTACTGAATGCTAATTCATCCCAGTTTTGGTGTTTCAAAATGTTGGTGGTTACTTATAATAGGGGACTTCAAAAAGTTCATGAAAGAATTGAATTAGAAGATAATACAAATCCTTCCATGAACTTTTTGAGGACCCCTCAAATATATCCCATTTTTTACATCATCCATTTTAAAATAATAATTTGTATGATACATAAGAACACTTCTAAGCTATTGACATGTTTTATTTCATTAATCCTCATAAAAGCATACTTTCTTCGTTTGTAATTGTGAAAAATGTTTAATAGGGTTTTTTTTTTTTTTTTTTTTCCTTTTTTTTTTTTTTTGTCCTTTTTTTTTTTGAGACCGGCTGCACTGGGCTCAGCCAGTGAGCGCACCCGCCCACCATCCCTATATAGGATCCGAACCCGCAGCGGGAGCGCTGCTGCGCTCCCAGTGCCGCACTCTCCAGAGTGCGCCATGGGCTCGGCCCCTTTAACAGGTTTTAATGAAATTGCACACTAGATTAAGAAATTTTCCCATAGTGAAGTCAGAAGGCCATTCCTCATATTTATAATGACATTTATGCTGACATCTCTGGGATGAGCTCTAACCCTGATTCTGTGGGTAAACTGTTCACTTTTAGAGAAATGTTAGATTAGCTGATCTCTAAAGATCCTAGTGGTAATATAAGTCCATGAGGGCTTATATTCTTGAAAGAGATAAAATGGCTTTCCAAGATAAGGAAAAGAACAAATTTTCTTGTTAGTTAAGTCAAACTTTTAAATAGATGGCAAACTAGAAAGCAGTACTTATGTTGGAAGTTATTTTTCATGAGAATTTACTCTTACTTAAGCCTGAAAGTACTATTCATGACTCTTGAATTCACTCTCTGGCTCTTGAGTCACCTGCTGAGGCATTCTTACTTTTTTTAAAATGAAATTTAACACTTTTGCAGCAGAGTAGCTTTCTCAGCCTACTTCTTTCTAGTTGAGATTTGGGTATATAAAGAAAATTGTATATTCTCTGTTTCTTTCAGTTTCAGCTCACATGTTGCTGAATATGGAAATATTTTAAAACTTTGTAGGTTTCCTATGAATATTATTTGTGCCTACCTCACTAGAGAAAACCACACCAAATATTTCTATGAAGTAGACCTTTTTATAACTTACATTTTACTTCTTAGAAACTCTTTTAATTTTGTCTTTTCAGTTATTGAGAGGATCTGTGAGTTATACTCTTCAATATCTTTAAAAGGTCTACTATCTGACCAAACAGTACTTTTAGGGACCACTTTTGATCTTTCTAAGGTCCTAACAAAGGATTCTGTAGTCATATCATCAACTTCATTTTTAGACCACTCAGTTGTATAGTTATCAATTGCTTTATAACTACCCCCAAATTCAGCCAGTTAAAACAACAAGCATTTGTTATCTCAAATCATTTCTGAGACTCAAGGATCCAGGAGGGGCTTATGTGGGTGGTTCTGTCTCAAGGTCTTTCATGAGGTTACAGTCAAACTGTTGGTAGGGCAGCGGTTATCTGAAAGAGCTTAAGGATCTATATCAAAGCTCACAAGTATGAAAGCTGGAAGGGGCTTTGGTTCCTTGTGTTATAGGACCCTCCATGCGGCTGGCTTCCCTCATAATGAGTACCAAGAGAGAGACAGAAAGAAAGATGCTATACTGCCTTTAATGACCTACAGTCGGAAACTATCACTTCTAGGGCCGGCCGATGGCTCACTCAGGAGAGTACGGTGCTGATAACACCAAGGCCATGGGTTCAGATCCTATATAGGGATGACCGGTTGCTCACTAGCTGAGCATGGTGTTGACAACACCAAGTCAACGGTTGAGATCCCCTTACCAGTCATCTTTAAAAAAAAAAAAAAAAAAAAGGAAATTATCACTTCTGCTTCTTTCTATTAGTTAGAAGTGAGTCAGTAAGTTCAGCTAACATCCAACACGAGGGCATAGACATGAGGAGCTGGGGAACACTGGAAGTCATCTTGGAGGCAGGATACAAAAAGGAATTTCATTCTTGGATAATTTTTGGGAAATATCACCTGCTTTATTATCTTCCTTCTCTCTTCCTGCAGTTCTAACTACAATCATTTAATATCTTTTCATCGTGTTCTGTTTACTCTTTCCTTCCTTTTCTCTATATGCATCCTCTTTTTTTGCTTTGTGCTTCAGTCTGTCTTAATTCTACTGACCTAAACTTTAGTTTTAAAATTTCTTTTCCTGCTGTGTCTAATCAGATATTAAAACTATCTATTGAATTATAGTTTTAACTATTGCATTTTTACTTTTATGATTTACTCTTTGTTCTTTTAATTTATTCCCATTCTTTATAAAACTCTCCATCTTTTTATTTTAATAAATATGTTAATCCTTTGGATTTAAAAGTTCAATATCTGTAATTTTCTGTGTCCATTATTCTCGATTTTTCATATTTTGATTCTGTTTCATTGTATGACAGGTAAGTTTTTTTTTTTTTTTCCATGTTAGACATACAAAGAATAATATGGATTCTGGATGATGATATCTTCTTCTAAAGAGGATTTAATTTTCCAGTAGATAGAGTATGGACATATTACGTTGATTCAGACAATGCTGTTCATTTTCCAGTTTGCCTTTTCTTTCAGGGTATAGCACTTCTAAGGTTCAACTGTATGGTTAGGGGTCTTTATTTGACTCCTTCATATTTGGAAGGCCC
>NW_007745367.1:0-4356 GCF_000696425.1 Galeopterus variegatus
GTGTGCACTAGGTGGGGCTGTTGGACCTTGCAGAGGCAGCCCGCAGGGTGCGTATTTTTTTGCAGAGACTCCACCTCCTTTGCCGGACCCCTCCCCACTCTGTGCACTCAGTACAGGGCTGGGGCCTTGGGCGCCCGCCGGCAGTAAGCTCTCCGGCAGGTTCAAGTGAGCTCGAGAGCGCTCCGGCCTCACCTCTCCGAACCAGAAATCAGTTTGGGGTTCATCCGAACTGATGGCCACAGAGATGGTATCTGCCTCCCGGAAACAGGAAGTTTACCTGGGGCCTCCACAGCACACAGTTCCTCTTTGAATCCCCCCAGCACGGGCCGACTTGGGCGCCCGCCGGCAGTAAGCTCTCCGGCAGGTTCAAGTGAGCTCGAGAGCGCTCCGGCCTCACCTCTCCCAACCAGAAATCAGTTTGGGGTTCATCCGAAGTGATGGCCACAGAGATGGTATCTGCCTCCCGGAAACAGGAAGTTTACCTGGGGCCGAAGCCCAGGGTGTGGTGGAGTGACAATCTGGGCGGGCTCCTCTCCCCTGCCCTCCCGACGCTGGCTGGGGGTTCCCCCCGCCAGAGATCCGCGGGGGGAGTGGGATTGTAGGCCAGTCCACAGGCCCCTGGGGGCCCCGTGCCGAGGCACCAAGTGGCATGGCTCAGTGAGGAGATGCGCCAAGTGAGGAGGGCAGGCCTGGCTGATCCGAGCTGGCCGTCTCCGCCCCCACCCAAGAAAATAGAGGCAGCACTGGTGCCGGTGCCTAGCCTGGTGTGGCAGGCGGGAGGCGGACGGGCATCTGCCCCGCAAGTGGGGCTGGGCTGGGGGTCACTCACAGAGCCCATCGAGCTGGGCTGGTCCAGCGACTTCCTCTGCATTTCTGCGTCGTCGCTGCCATCTTTCTTGGCCTTTGTTGCCTCGGGCTGCTCACTCGGTCCCACTGCGTGGCTTGGGCACTCTCAGGAATCTTCTTTTGTGTTGGCCCTGAAACCTCGAATCTGTAGTTGCTTTTTTTCATTGTAGATTAGTTGATCAATGATTTATTCTTTTTTTGTTGCTCTTGGAAATGCAAATTGTACTCTGGCAGCACAGTGCACACTTCTCAGGCTCGTGCTGTCTTCTGGCATGCCCACTCCGGACCCGTCGCCATCTTAAAAGCCTGACCCGGCAATTTTTGATGGCCTCTAAGATGTTGTATATGATGGGTTGGGCCTGTTCAAATAACAGTGATCGGGCCTGTATCATAAGAGGCATAATTGGGTTGTTATCTAAACGAATATGGGCATTAAGCAACCTGTGCAGCAAATTAGTGGCATACAAACTATCAGAAAATAAATTTATGGGTTCTGAGACCTTATTACATGCTAAAACTATAGCTAAGAGTTCCTTAAACTGTGCAGATCCTTCACAGGGCTCATAGTACTTTTGAGGGACAATGTTAGATGATGGTTGTTTTCCATGTGGCAAAAAGATAATAACAGCAGCCCCATGTTTACCCCCATCAGTGAACACATAGGCATCAGGCATGGGTTTGTGTAGAAATAATTGAGGTGCTCTTCAGTTTAAACAGCCAAAAGAAGTGACCCATTTATAAGGCCCACAGTGACAATCAAGGATGCCGGGGAAACCCTCTAGTGCCAAGGCCATTCTAGGATTGTTTCTGTAGATCCATTCTAGGTCACTCAGTCGGTTTGGCACAATTATTTTGTTAGGTTCCTGCGCATAGCATCTGAGTGCTATGTCCCTTCCCTTTTGTGTTAAGTCGGCCATTTGGTCTATATAGGTATAGACTCGAGGGGATCCCCCCAGAGAGATATGAATTCATTGTAAGGGGTTTCCCTCTTGAACTAGGACTGCCATGAGGATGGTGGGATTAGGCAGAATCCACAATTGCAAGTCTTTTGAGGGAGAGTAGCTAGCAAGCTGAACCTGGTTGAGAGAATTTTGAACCTCTTGTAAGAACTGTTTATGTGCAACTGAAAGTGAGATTTTATCATGAGGCAGGCTGTCCCTTAATAGGTTAAAAAGAGGTAACAGCTGGCCCGTTGAAATGGGAATCCAGGGCCGTAGCCAATTAATTTCACCTAAAAGGCGTTGTAAATCAACCAAAGGACAAGAATCTGGGATACAAAGTAGAAGTTTTAAAGGACTAACACCTTGCAAGGTAAACTGGGTACCTAAAATTTTAAAAGGCGGAACAACTTGGATTTTATCAGCTACAACATGCAAGTTAACCTTTGTAAGGCACATATGCAGGACTTTATATGCCTCAGCTAATTGGGAAGTATTTAGGGCTCCTAAGATAATATCATTCATGTAAACGTACATTTCAACATGGGGAGCCTTTGACAGGTTGGAGTAATTCATAAACATAGTTTTGGCAAAAGGATGGACTATTGGCCATACCTTGAGGCAAAACCATCCATTCAAAATGTTTATCTGGCCCCTTAAAGTTAGTTGAGGGGACCGAAAAGGCAAATTTTTCATAATCCTTTGGGCTTAAAGGAATGGAAAAGAAGCAGTCCCTAATATCTATAACCATGAGGCATAAGTTACTAGTGATGGCCGGTACCCAAGGCAATCCCCTTAGGGGGGTTCCCTCTAGCAACATTCTTTCATTAATTCTTCTAAGATCCTGTAACAGTCTCTATTTTCCTGAAGACTTTTTAATGACAAAAATAGGGGTATTCCAGGGGCTAGTGGATGGGCAAATATGTTTTAATGTTAATTGTTCTGCAATAAGTTCCTCAAGTGCTTGAAACTTATTAGCTGGGAGAGGCCACTGCTCCACCCAAATTGGGGCTCCCGGTTGCCAACGGATCGGAGGGACCCGGGGGGCAGTGGCCTTTAGGATTGGGGGTGCACCTTCCATCTTGTAAGTGGCTTTCCCTCCTGCGTGTTTTGGAATTTGAGGTCCCCTCTATAATTTGGGCAAGAAGGGAGGTTGAACTGCTGCTGGTACTCCTCCTCATCTAAAATGTCATCATAAAATTCTTTATAATCAGTGGTGATATAGGCATCTGCTTGTCCCAGAATGTCTTGGCCTAGGAGGTTTGCATTAAGTCTTGTGGCTATAAGAGGTTTGACTTCCCCTCTCGTGCCATCAGCATCTTTCCAGGGGAGCCAGCCAACAGTTTCTTTGGACTGAGTATTTCCTCCGCCCCCCCGCCCCCCCCCATTATTTGTGGTCCTGGGACCATCCTCCAGCTATTAGGAACTTCCTCCTTTCTAAGGACCATGCAGTCAGCTCAGGTGTCAATTAGGCATCAGAAATTTTTCCCCCGATCATTATATCCATTTGGGGTTTTAACCCAGGCACAATAGGCACCATCCAGTTAGCCCTTGCAGGTTTTTGGGCTTTGTTAACTCCTGTTAGCTCTGTGGAGGGTCGGTGTGAGTTGCATTGGGTTCAGGTTGACTTGGAGGGTTTCTAACTTGTTGTGGTGGAAAATGGGGTCCCCCTTGGGATGACGGGGCTAGGGGCTGCCCCTTTTCTAATTTAAAGGATTGCCATCCTTATCAAATTTAGATTTAAAATCTGCCTTCCAGTGGTAGCCTTTTTTGCATCTTGGGCATGGGGTGGTGGGAGGTTTTCGGCCTTTTGATTTTGAATTATTTTGGGGATAGCTATTTTTAAAGTGTCCCTGTTCCCCACAGCCAAAGCAATGGCCTGTTTTATTACCAGAGAGGCCGTTTCCAGGGGAGGTCATGGTAGTAAAGGCCTTAGTCATTGCCTCGGTGAGGGAGTCGGTTTGGGCTTGGAGGGCAGTAGCAATGGTGCAGTCCTGATGTCCTTGGGCCCCCACATCCCTAGAGGCGATAATCCACCTTTCTATGGAACGGTCCTTTTGACCCACGCAGGCCAATTTGTGATCTGATGTCACTCCCTCCCATACCAGCATTTTAACAAACTGATCTCTTAGGGACCCTGGGGGGAATTTCCTTTGTATGCTTTTTTCTACCCTATCCACAAAGGAAGGGAGGTCCTCGTTGTTTCTCTGGGTGATGCCTGATACGGGGGGCTCTGTAGGGCCCTCCGCAAGTTTTTTCCAAGCCGCTAAGCAGATGGCCCTAACCTGGTCTTGATATGGAGCAGAGATAGCGGCTTGCTGAATTCCTGTGCTGTATTGGTCTGCCATTCCAGATAGCATCCCAAAGGTTATTGGGATAACTGGGTTAGTGGCCTGATGCCTCTCTGCCTGAGCATGGCGTTCTTCTTTTAAAACTGCGCAAAATTTAATATACTGGGGACCTGAGAGTACTGCCCTGCACAGCATTTTCCAATCCTGGGTGGTGCAGGGTTGGTGTGCTAATCCCTCGAGGATGGTTTCCGCCCATGGGGAATTTGGACCATCTTTGGCCA
>NW_007745367.1:4511-7690 GCF_000696425.1 Galeopterus variegatus
ATTTAGTGAGAGGAGGGAGGGGAGGGTAAACACCCCCCCCTGGGGGCTTATGCTGGGGAAAGTCCCTGTCCTCTTGTGACCCCCCACGTTCCTCTGGTGGGTCCCCGGAACTATTTGTTGGATGAAAGGTATCCTAGGCATGACCTTGTGAAGAGACGGTTAGGCCGCCCTTAATACGCTCCCTTTCAAACTTTTCCCATTGCTCTTCTAAGTCTGGGGAGGTAGGGGTATGGCTATCACCTTTGTGGCCTTGCGAGAAGCAAAACTTAAGGGCTGAAATAGTAGGGTAAAACCCTGAGGGTGGGTCCTCCCTGCAGCGAACCTTATGCTGCTGGGCAAGAGTTTGTACGCTGTCCCACGTGTCCCAAGAAAACAGGTTGGCCAAGACAATCCAGGGAGCCAGGGCTGGAACGGTTTCCCAGGTCTTGGCAGCCATACTGTCAGAAATCTCAAGTCCTCTACTTTTTAACAAATATTGTAGCGCCTTAAGGGTCGGTTCATCTGTTTTGCCTGTGGTATTTCCCAGTTTGGGGCCAGCTTCTGCGGACACATGCCGGGATTCCTCCCGCAGACCCAGAAGGAGAAGGAGCCGACAGGATTACCCCCGGTGTTGGGACCAAGGGATCTCGGGGAAAAGTGAGCCTGCTGCCTGCCAACCCAGGCCCGTGAAAGAGACACTCAGACGCAGCAGGGGTTCTGTCAGGGTAGTTCCACTTTATTGCTGTTACACTGCAATTTATATAATCAAGCAAGAAGGGGCTTTCTATGAACTAACAAATCAATTAAAGGATCACGCGGGCATGCACTTTGTACTAACATGTTAAGCATAGCGATCACTCAGTGTTCACAAGTGCGGAAATACTGGAGGACCATTAAAAAACTTTTGGAGCTATCTTGGGTTACACCTCCCCTACTTCCCGCGGGTGCCATCTTCATCCTCCACCCATAGGCACCATTGTGGCTCACAGATAATGTTTGCTCCTAAAAATGGGCCCAACACTGGGTGATTTATAAAGATATAATTTATTCCTTAATAAATTGGGCCCAACACTGGGTGATTTATAAAGATATAATTTATTCCTTAATAAATTGGGCCCAACACTGGGTGATTTATAAAGATATAATTTATTCCTTAATAAATTGGGCCCAACACTGGGTGATTTATAAAGATATAATTTATTCCTTAATGTTTCAGAGGCTGGGAAGTCCAGGGAACACATCTGGTAAGGGCCTTATTGGTAGGTGGTGACTCTTCACAGCAATGCAGGTTGTCACATGGTGAATGGCTTGAGCAGGAGAGAGCTAACCTGCTCACTTGCTCTCCATATAAAGCCACCAGAACCATGCCCATTACCACCCATTAAACCATCAACTAATTACTCCAGGAATGCATCAGTTCATTCTCTAGGGTGTGGTCCTCACAATCTAATCACCTCTTAAATTCCCCATCATTCAATTACCATAAAGGATTTCCACCCTCAGCACTGTTACAGCAGGGAATAATACGTGAACCTTTGGGGGACACAGTTCAACCCATAGCAGGGTAGTAATGACTTACAGACTGTTGGAAAAAAATAAAGGAACCCATGAGTCCATAATGATAATGAATAAATAAATAAGGAAGAAAGTGGTGAAGACAGGAGGTCTCTGCTTACTGTAGAATGCGAGGTGCTGACGGGTGAATCTGGAGGGAGTGCTGCATTTGGAAAATCATTCTATAATCATCATAGTAAAGACTTGTTCAGGCAGGAATCATCAACAGATGCTAAACCTAGGCAGACATTTTGGTGAAGAACAAGATAATTACATGGTCTTAAAGTGTCTCACTACAGATTACTTATTACTTGCAAGGAAAAATATTAAGTATACATTGGAGGAATTGGACAGCATTGGACAAAATTTGAGAGGACAAAATTAACATCACCAAAGACAGTGTTTCTGGTTATGGCAGTATGAAGAGTTGAGCAAATTCTTTCCCCAAAGAACTGGTATAAAATTAGACAAAATTGTTGAGTACAACTATTTCAGGCCTCTGGAAATTGACCAAAAGTAAACAACAAACTCAGAAACATTTATTCATGCTAGAATTTTGGGTAAGAACAGCAGGAGTCTGCAGTTCATTTCTTACCTGGTAATTGCTCCCATCTCCCCTACACCTCAGCTCTGTTAGTGAGAATGGTAGTTTTACCAGGGCAAGGCTGGCTAGAAAAACAGCAGCTTTGCTGCCAGATGGGGTGGAATTTACTTGGGGTGAAAGGGGCTAAAATCATGACACCATTGTCAGCAAAAGTATTGATCCCATTAAGAGATAAAAGGAGAGAAACTCCAACTCAATTTGTCTAAATTACAATCTTTGTTGGGGTTAGTGGCAAACCAACCATAAAAGGGCTAAACAAAGTCTCTGTGTATCCCTGGCTGTCAAGGAACTACATGTGTGCAGGAAGACCCAAGAGAACTCACCTGGAAGTGAAAGTGAAAGCAGACTTGAAAACTGGCTCAATAATGAACATACTTTAACTCATACAAAGATTGACCATCAGAGCATGGAAGCTTTATTGGCTCAAATTATTTTGGCAGAGGTTGTGCCCAAATTATGGGTTGACCACTGAGCCATGCAAACACAGTGGGTAACCCTTAGGAAACCATACTAAACAATAAAAAACTTTAAAACTGAGAGATGTCGGCAGCCTAATATCACAAGGAGAGCAGATTCTACAGCTTAAATCAAGGCAGTGACTCCCTCTCACCTTTACACCCCCACCCCCGCCAAAAAAAAAAAAAAAAAAAAAAAAAACCCCCAGAAAAAAAAAAAAAAAAACCCACACAGAAAGAAGAAATCCCTAACAATAAATAAATAAATAAAAACCTAAAAGAAGAAAACCCCTAAAAAATGGACAGAAATATACAAAAATCAAAAAATGCAAAAAAAAAAAACCAGGAAAAATACTAAAAGACAGAAAAAAAAAAAGAAAAAACAAACAAACAAAAAAACCATAAAAGAAAACCAAAAATAAATATGTAAGAAAACAAGAAGAGAAAAGAAAGCAAGCAGCAGAGTGCCCTCACCAGTAGTCCAGCCTCAGGGACACATAGCGGAAGACCAGTAGAATTGGTCCCTTGGGCAGGCCAGTCAGGGGGCCCCTTAATGCTGGGGCAGGCCAAGGAAGCACTTGGGACAG
>NW_007745367.1:8479-14888 GCF_000696425.1 Galeopterus variegatus
CAAAAAAAAAAAAAAAAAAAAAAAAAACTCTCAGGAAAAAAAGAATAGAATTCAGATTTGCTACAATATGTTATCTAAAATATGCAATTTTTAACAAAAATTGAGGGACATTCAATGAAACAGTAAAGTGTAACCCATGTTCAGGAAAATAAATTGTTCAGTAATAACTGACCAAATGGGTCCAGATGTTAGATTTAGCAGAGAGGACTTCAGATCGGCTAATATGAATATACTGAAAGAATTAATGGAAACCATATTGAAAGAATTAAAAAACAAAATATAATGACAGTGACTCAATAGCTAGGCTATCTCCATAGTGAAATAAAAACTATGGGAAAAATGTGGAATAAAAATTATAGAATTGAAAAGTACTGTAACTGAAGCAAATTCATTAGGTGGGTAATGGAATTTTGGATGTGCTGTCCTCTCCAAAACTCATGTGGAAATTTGATCTCCAATGTGGCAGTGTTGGAAACTGATTGAGTCATGGGGTGGATCCCTCATGAATGGATTAATGCTCTCCCTGGGGGAGGGGGATTAATGAGTGAGTTCTCACTCTATTAGTTCCCACGAGAGCTCGAGAGCTCGTTGCTTAAAAAGACCCTGGCACCTTCTCTCTCTCTTGCTTCCTCTCGCCATGTGATCTGCTTGTACCTGCCAGCTGCTGCCACTTTCTGCCACGAGTAGAAGCAGTCTGAGGCCCGTGTCAGATGCAGCTGTCCCAGAATTTTAAGCCAAATAAACCTCTATTCTTTATAAATTACCCAGTCTCGGGTATTTCTGTTATAGCAACACAAAATGGACTAAAACAGTGGGCTTAACAGCACACTTGAGATGACAGAAAGAAGATCCAGTAAAATTTGGCGAAAGATGAATAGAAATGATCCAGTATGAAGAACAGAGAAAAAGATTGAAATAAAATTAACAAATCTTCAGAGATCTTTGAAACAATAATAGCATATGTATAGTGGGCATTTCCAATGGATGCAGGTGGGGGGTGGTTAGAAAAAAATATTTGAAGAAATCATGCTCAAAAACTTTACAAAATTGGGGCCGGCCTGTGGCTCACTCGGTAGAGCACGGTGTTGATAACACCAAGGCCACGGGTTCGGATCCCATATATGGGATGGCCGGTTTGCTCACTGGCTGAGCGTGGTGCTGACAACACCAAGCCAAGGGTTGAGATCCCCTTACCGGTCATCTTTAAAAAAAAAAAAAACTTCACAAAATTGATGAAAATCATTATCTAGATCCAAGAAGCTCAATGAAGCCCAAGTAGAGTTAACAGTAAACAGTCCCCACATAGACACAATATGATTGTAAAACTGTTGACAGTCTTGACAAAGAGAAATGATTCATCAACATAAATCAATAGAACAATAATATGACTACAGCTGATTTCTCATCAGAAACCATGGAGGCCAGAAAGCATTAATGTGACACAGCCAGTGCTAAAAGAAACAAACAAACAAACAAACTATCAAACAAGAATTCTGTCTCTGGCAAAACTATCTTTCAAAACCAAAGATAAAATAAAGACATTCCCAGGTAAACAAACATTTAATGCTACCAGACCTGTCCTATAAGAAATATAAAAAGAAGTACTTCAGGCTGAAAGAAAAAGATACCAGTTAGTAACTCTATTTCACACAAAGAAATGAAAATCACTGGAAATGGCAAGTCTGTGAATAAATATAAAAGACTGTATATTTTTCTCTTTTCTTATTTCTTTTAAAATCATAAAAATGTGTAAGCAATACTCATAACACTGTATTATTATATTTGTAACATATATAGATATTATATATGACAATAGGAACACAGATGAGGGGGAAGAACTATAGTGGAGCAACTCTGGTATATTTCTTTAGAATTGTCAGGATTAACCTAAAGTAGATTGTGTGTAACTTAAGATGTGTAATGTAATCCCCTGAGCAACCATTAAGAAAATAACTAAAAAATCAACAGAATTAATATGACAAACTAAAAAAAAATCTTTAATAGAAAAGAGGGCAGTAAAGGAAGAACAAAGGAACAAAAAGAACATTTAAGACATTTATAAGTAGCAAAATGGTTGACATAAATCTTCTATATCAATAGTTATGTTAAATGTGAATGTACCAAACACTCCAATCCAAAAGCAGAGATTGTCAGACTGGATTTTATAAAAAAGGAAGATCCAAATACATGCTGTTTTCCAAGAGAAACATTTTGAGGAGTGATCAGCAAATTATGATTCTACTGGCCAAAGCAGGCCCATGACCTGTTTTTGTACACCTGTGAGCTAAGAGTTTTTTACAAAAGATACACAAGCAGTGAGCAATCTTAAAAGGAGATATTCTATTTACAATCTATCTAAAAGAGTAAAATATTTAATTCTACTGGCCAAAGCAGGCCCATGACCTGTTTTTGTACACCTGTGAGCTAAGAGTTTTTTACAAAAGATACACAAACAGTGAGCAATCTTAAAAGGAGATATTCTATTTACAATCTATCTAAAAGAGTAAAATATTTAGGAATAAATTTAACCAAGGGTGTGAAAGACTTGTACATTGGAAACTACAAAGCATTACTTAAAGAAATTAAACAAGACCCACTTAATGGATTGGAAGACTTAACATTGTTAAGATGTGAATACTTCACAAAGCAATCTACAGATTTAATGCACTCCCTATCAAAATTCCAATGGCCTTTTTTTGTAGAAATAGGAAAAGCTGATCCTCACATTAATATGGAACTTCAAGAGACCCTGAAGACTTTTGAAAAAGAATAGAGTCTGAGTACTTGTTCTTCCCCATTTCAAAACTTAACTGTAAAGCTTCAGTTAGCAAACAATGTGGAGCTGGCACAGGATAGACATATAGAACAATGGAGTAGAGTTTACAGTCCAGAAAGAAACTTGTGCATCTATGGCCGATTGATTTTTTTTACAAGAGTGCCAGCACCATTCAGTGGGGAAAGAATAGTCTCTTCAATAAGTGGTGCTGGAAAAACTGGTTATCCACATGCAGGAGAATGAAGTTGGACCCTTACCTTGCATCATATACCAAAAATAACTCGAATTAATGACCTAAATATAAGTCTTAAAACCATAAATCTCTTAGAAGAAAATAGGGGTAAATCTTCATGATGTTGGATACAATACCAAAAGCATGAGCAACAAGAGGGAAAGTATAATTTATCTATGATTTATCTCATCAAAACTGAAAACATTTGTGTATCAAAGAATATTATCAAGAAAATGAAAAGACAACCTGCAGAATGGGAGAAAATATTTGTACATCATATCTGATAAGGACCTAGTATGCATAATATATAAAGAATTCTTACATCTCACCAACAGAAATACAAACAATCCAATTCAAAATTTGACAAAGGACTTGAATAGACATTTATCCAAAGAAAATATAGATGACCAACAATCACATGAAAAGATGTTCAACATCATTAGTCATTAAGGAAATACAAGTCAAAACCACATGAAATACCACTTTATACCCACTAAGATGGGTATAGGGCCGGCCCGGTGGCACACTCGGTAGAGTGCGGCACTTGGGAGCGTGGTGGCACTCCCGCTGAGGGTTCGGATCCCATGTAGAGACCGGTCTGCTCACTGGTTGAGCGCAGTGCGGGTGCGACACCAAGGGTTGCGATCCCGTTGCCAGTCGTGGTACGGGCGCGACACCGAGGGTTGCAATCCCATTACCGGTCACGAAAAAAGACAAAAAGGAAAAAAAAAAGATGGGTATAATTTTTTTTTTTATAACGAAGGAAAACAAATGTGTGTGAGTTAGGGTTCTCCAGAGACAGAACCAATAGGATATGTACATAGATATGACAGGGCATTTATTAGGGGAATTGACGTATGTGATTAGAGAGGCTGAGAAGTCCCACAATCGGCTGTCTGGTAACTGGAGATCCTGGGATGCTGGTAGTGTGGCTCATTCCAAGTCCAGAGCCTCAGAACCAGGGAAGCCAATGGTGTAATTCTTAGTCCGAGGGCAAAGGCCTGAGAGTTAAGGGGTGCTGCTGTTATAAGTTCTGGAAACCAAAGGCTGGAGATCTTGGAGTTCTGATGTCCAAAGATAGGACATGAGTGTATCCTAGCTGCAGTGGATAGAGAGATACATTCATCTTTTTTCTCTGTTTTTGTTCTGTCCAGGCCCCAACTAGATTGGATGGTGCCCACCCATAGAGAGGGTGAATATTCACCTAGTCCACTCAGTGTCACATGCTAATCTTCTCTGGAACACTCACACAGACCTACATAAAAATAACACTTTACCAGGTTTCTAGGTATTCCTTAATTTAGTCAAGTTGACATGTAAAATTAACCATCACAAAGGGTTATCAAGGATATGGAGAGGGCCAGCCCTGTGGCTCACTCAGGAGAGTGTGGCACTGGCAGCGCCGAACCCGCGGGTTCAGATCCTATATAGGGCTGGCCGGTGCACTCACTGGCTGAGCGTGGTGCAGACCACACCGTGCTAAGTGTTGCGATCCCCTTACTGGTCAAAAAACAAACAAACAAACAAAAAGGATATGGAGAAATTGGAACCCTCACACATTGCTTGTGGGTATGTAAAGTGGTTCAGCTGCTGTGTAAAACAGTTCCTCAAAAGGTTATACATAGAATTACCATATAACCTAGCAATTCCATTCCTAGATATATACCCAGAAGAATAGAAAACAGGTACTGTATCAATGTTAGATTTGCTGAAGGTGATAACTCTACTGTGGCTATTTAAGAGAATTATCTTTATTCTTAGGTAAGCATATACATATTGAGGAACAAATGTCATGATGTATGCAACCTTCACACAAATGGTTCAAAAAAATTGTGTGTGTGTGTGTGTGGAGATGCTTGTATGAGTGCTCAAGCACATGAATAAAATAAAGCAAATGGAACAAAAAGTTAACAATGGGTAAATCATGGTAAAGGCGGTGTGGGTGCTCTGTGTATTATTCTTACTCTTGTTACTTTTCTGTGTGTTTTAAGTTATTTCCAAACGAATGTTTTAAAAAATCCACGTATTCATAATCTGGCTTAATAAATATAGTGTCATAAATATGAAACAACCTGCATATGCCTACTTTTCCCAGAGATAAGTACTGTCCTGAATTTGGTGTTTATTAGTTCCAGATGTATCTTTATAATTTCATATTTGTATATACCTAAGCAATATATAGTATAGTGTTTTGAATGGTTTTAAACACTACATAATGCTGTCGTACTATATAATCATTATGCACTTTACTTTCCTCACTCAGGATTATGTTTATTCATGGTGATATATGTAGTGCTAGCTCAGTCATTTTCACTGCTATCCAGGTGTACCAGACATCTTAGTGGGGTTTTTAAATGTAAATTAAATCCACAAATATAAATGCTACAAATTTATTTTAAAAATTCATACTACTTGAAAATTATATTTAAATTTATTTAATAATTATTTAGTTTTGTGGATTTTGAATAATAAATTTTTAGTTTTAATTTTTTGTTTCAGACATTTGCCACCTTCAACCAGAGTAAGTATAGTGATTTCATAGTATGATTTTACCACAATTTATTCACTCATTTTCACATTTGGGATGTGTCCACTTTTTTCATTATTTCAAATACTGCTTCAGTGTACTACTTCACACTTGTCTTTTTGGGTACATGTGAGGGAGTTTCTGTGATAAATAACAAAGAATGGAATTACTAGAATTGATGTAATAACTAGGTTATAAGGTATGTGCATCTTTATTTATACTCCTGACAACAATATGCATAGATAGTTCCTTTTCCTCCCCATCCTCATAAAAACTTACAATTGTCAGGCTTAAATTTTGGCTATCTTGATAGGTGTGAAATCATATGTCATTGATTTATTAGGCTGAATTTTTTTGATTACTGGAGATATTGGAGCATCTTTGTGTATGCTTATCAGTATTGGTTTTGTCTTCTGTAAAATGTGAGTTCATATTATTCTCTTATCCTGCTTACTTTAAAAAAAAAAAACATATTTTGGACACTTACCTTTTCCATTTATATACTTTCTGGGTAATTTCTGAGTCTGAGAATTGTCTTCAATTTTTTATGTTATCTTTTGACACAGAAATTTTTAATTTAAAAATCTTTTTGTTTATGATTTGTACATTTTGCACTTTCCTTATCGAATTTATAAAGATATCTCCAGACATCTTTTTTATTAATATTGTTTTTAATTGACAAATCATAATTGTATACATTTATGGGGCACAATGTGGTGCTTTGATGTATGTATACAATGTGGAATGGTTAAATAAAGCTTAGTTTTCCATCACTTCACTTTACTTACCATTTTTTTCTGGTGAGGTCTTTGAAATTTGCTCTCTCAGCTATTTTTTTGTTTGTTTGTTTGTTTGTTTTCTTTTCTTTTCTTTT
>NW_007745368.1:0-14887 GCF_000696425.1 Galeopterus variegatus
TTTGAGCATCACATATTGCACACAGGTATTGATATTCAACGTGGTACCCCACAGATATGTATAATAATTATGCTTCAATTAAAAAAAGAATGTTGTAAAAATACTACATAATGACATGAAAACATTTTCAAAATATATTGTTAGGTGAAAACGAAAGTGGGTTGCAAGTCAATATTTGCAGTACAACCCTATTTTAATGTATTTTATATGTATATATTTGCATCTGTATATAAACAAAAATTAGAAGGATATGGACTAAAATATTTATAGTGGTTATCACAGAGTTATTTTTTAAATCACTTTTTTAAAATACAAAAATAATCTCCAAGGACTATTCCAACATCGTTTTTATGGAACAGTGTGTGATGTGGTGAAAAGAACAAGAGAACAGTCTGGTCTGACCTCTGTGCCCCATTAACTGGGTCATGGGGGGAAAAGAAGGCTGGACAGTGTTTAGTAAAAACTCTGAAACATTCATCTCTTTGGCTCAGCTTCTTATCTGTAAAATAAACAAGCATATTTGATGTCTCCAAAAACCCTTCCAGAATATGAAGAATCACATTTCATAAAAGAGTAAGCGGTCCCATACATTAGAAGCAGGTCCATACTAAAAGGCACCCTGTAGTTCATCCTTCCTGCACAGAGGGATTACTGGCTCTCTGGATTTAAAAGTTTAATTATCCAGACTGACTTTGTTTCAATGGATACATGGCAAGAACTCACTCCTTGGCCAGGAGGGCTACATAGAATCAGACATTCTAAGCACTCTTCACCTGCTTGTACAACAGCTGTAAAGGGGTTATTATCCCCTCATGAAGCCGGGTCCTCCCTAAAGTTTCCCTCATGAGTAACCAATAACAGAGCTTTTTCTCTTACTTGACGATATTTGTGATGGTGATTGAGAGGGTGGGTGTAGAAAGTTTGAGTTTGATCATAAATCACACCTTTTTCTTCTCTGTCTTCTAAACAGAGTAAGAAGAAAACACAGAAGAATGATGGAAAATCAACATGTCAGCTTCATTACTGATAAAGTAACGGACAACAGGGCCTGGATCTGCAGCCACAGCTGGGCTTTGGATACTTTTCCCTGTGTACTGAACAGCCAAGCCTAAACTGCAGAGACACAGCCTCTCAGGTGAGCACACTGCAGGGAGAGCTGCACAGAGAGAGAAGGAAGCCAACACACAAATTCACACTCGTTCCTTGGTCTCACCAATCAGATAAGCCTCTCTTGGGGAGGAGCAACTGAACCTCTCAGGTGAGCACACTGCAGGGAGAGCTGCACAGAGAGAGAAGGAAGCCAACACACGAATTCACACTCGTTCCTTGGTCTCACCAATCAGATAAGCCTCTCTTGGGGAGGAGCAACTGAGGGTGGTGAAGGGAAGGGTAGAAGTTACCTTCCCATGATTTTTCTCTCTTGGAGTCTGATGTTCCTTCTTGAAATAGAATGTGAACTTCCCAAGGGTGTCTCTGTTTTGTTCATTGCTGAATCCCAAGTCCTTAGATCCAAGAGAGAATGAATAGAAACAGGGGAACTAGGGAATAGGGCTTTCTCTAACAGTAATGGGTTCCTTGAAATTATTTCTACAGCTCAGCTAGCTACCCATTTGTCCAACTGAAAGTATCAGATGTAAAAAGCAGCATTGTCTGTTCTTGTTGAAGAGTGCCTTGGTGCCTTAAAAGGTTAGTCAAGGCACCCAAGATTCCCTAGGGGGTCTTGCAGAGACTGTAAAGAGAGGCTCATTGGATCCAAACCATTAAAGTAGGTTCTAGTTCAGGATTAGGCAAAAGGTGGCAAGTTACCAAATGTTCTGGACCCTAGTTTTCTCATCTACAAAATGTCCCTACTAGTCTTATTCTTCTTAGAGTCTAGATAACAATGACTGAGCTACCAGAGTAGCGTATCTCTCCAATTAGCTCTAGGGCACAAATTCTCTAAAGTTCAGATGGTGTCCTATTTATTGTTACTGCCAATACTTTTCCATGTCTATATATCTTGTTTCTTCCAGAGATGTAAACCAACCAAGTTCCTGTAAATTCACAGTAATTGCTGATTCAGTCCTATATTCCAAATGCTTTGCATGAGCTTGAGGAAGAAAAAAACTTCCAATTTGAAATTAGAATTTTTATTTTGAAAGTAATGGTATTAAAGTCAATTCTTAATATCAAAAATAGACTTACAAATAAGTTTGAATTAAATCAGCAGTATGTATACTTGGGATAAATGTTGGAATAAATATGAAAGCATTTTTGCAAAGATCTAAATATTATTATGCTTCAATTTTGTTCTTTACTGAATCTTTGGATTACAGACCTGCTGAATGCAGACCTCAATTTAAGCCTTCTCATTTTTCTTCTTTAAAATTCCATACCAAATAGATATTATCGAAAAAATGCTTGACATATTCATTTTACCTTCTCTTTTAGTAATTTCATATGCAAGAAGATAGACCATTTGCTAAGCTTTAAGAACATGGTAATGAAATTACACGATAGAAGCAGGCATGCTTCTTTCTAAAGGTATTTTTCTTTCTAAAAGCTGTTACAGCTAGGCAAAGGGGATGTGGTTAAAGAGAGAGATTTTTCAGCTCACAAGGAGTATAAGCATATAATGATGTCCTCCAAGTCAGTATTCTAAAAAGGATGAAAGACATCTCTGACATGATTTTTGAGTCTCATAAAACAACTTACCTCTCTAATCATTCTGTAAATACTGACAGCCTCATTGGTTCAGATCTTCTTTCATTACTCTAGACCAGTTATTCTCAACCAGGGGCAATTTTGAGTCCCTCCCTCTTTGGAACATTTGGCAATGTCTGAGACATTTTTGGTTGTCACAGCTGAAGTAGGGTGCACTACTGACATCTAGAGGGTAGAGGCCAAGTATGGTGTGAACCATCATATGATGCACAGGACAGTCCCCTAGTACAGAATTATCTATTCCCAAGTGTCAATGATGACATGGTTTGGAGACTCTGCACTAGGCTCTTAATATTGAGTGATCTTCTGGATCTGTGATATGGGGTGACTAGGGGAAGAGTCATAAGAGAGATAAGTCTTTGGTTGAGCCTCATCAAGATGGGTATGATTTGGGTAAGTGGACGGGCATTTCAGGAGGAAATTCCAATGGACAAAAAGGGGTCCATAAGCAGCCACATGCATGGAGTGTTGAGGGAACAGCGATCCAGCCAACCTATCATAAGTGGACAGTCTGTAGTGAGGTACGATGAGACATAAGGCAATGAAGCTAGATTTGGGAGGACCTTGTATGTGTTGCATTAAGGAATTAAGCTATATCCTTATATTTAGCAGTGCAAAATTGACAACTTTAGAGTAAGAATGAATAAATATCTTACCCACTTTTGAAATGTAGCTGTTTTGAACTTGTCACAGGAGTCTCACTGTGTATAGTTCAGATTGGAGACAGAAAGGCAGGAGACAGAGAGGTCCCTTAATAGGTTATCATTATAATCCAAATACACGAAGCCAAATTATAGTAATGATGGTCAGAACTGAAGAAAAGGGACGAAAAAGAAGATATCACAAAGAATGAACTGGCTATTTCTCAGGGAGTTTGTTGATAGTAAATGAGGAGATTTGGAGGTGGGAAGCCGGGACTTAGAGAACCAGGAATATACTGAAGCTGAATATCTGGGTGGAATGTGCATCAACAACCAGACTGACGATAAAGGGTAAAGAGGTGCACCTGAATCAAAATCCAGAGTAACGCAGCATCGTCAGATACTAGCTAGGCAAACAGCAATAAATTATTGTCTCCCCAGCATCGCATGCACATTCTTCCTTCTGAAACTTTTTCCCATTGGAATTCTCACCTCTAATACTCCCCTCTCTCTCCACTTCCCTGATAAGACCCACCACCTTTGAGACCCAGCTGAAAGCACATCTTCCTTACTGACACTCTCCTTGTCACTGCACAGCAAGAATATAGAAAATTGTCCAATATTTAGTCTAGAATGGTACAAAAAGATTTGAACCTAAGGAGACATGAGATAGCCTGGGACGTGGGCAAGCATAGGTCAGAAATCCAACAGCCAAACAGCTCCACTCCAAGAAAACCCAGACACCAAAGTCAAGCAGCCAGGAAACTCTCAAGCAGGCAGAGGGAAAAACAAAGGCATAAGATAAGAGGTCGTGTCTAGTCATAAAGGGGGAGAAAACATTGAGAATAAGTGTGATAGAGTGCCCTGGCTATGAGCGTGAGCTTTGCAGAGTCAGGCAGACCAGGCTCAAATCCTGGCCCACCGTGCATGAGATCATCAGCACTCAACTTTCCTGAGCTTGTCTGCTGAGCTGTAAAATGGAAAGAATTATATCCCTTTCATAGGATTGTCGTGATTAAAGGAGATGATAGAAATGCAAAAGAAAAAATTATTTTGAATATATGAAGGTGTTTTCTCTTTTATCTTTTATTACATGGCCTTTGTCCTAGTCTACCACTTCTCAAACTTTAATATTCACAGTTATCACCTGAAGATTTTGTTAAAATTTAGTTTCTGGTTTAGTAGGACTGGGTGGTGCCTGAGATGCTGCACTGTTGACAAGCTCTGCTGCTGTGTAGACCATGATCATAGCAGCAAGACCCTAGTGTGCCCAAGGCATTCGACTGATTGGGATTTGTTACAGATTAGGGTTTGTAGCAGAAGGGATGAAAAAGAAAGACTGAGATAATATTCAACTTCTGACATTCAAAACTAGGATTTTGTATTGGGACGGTAGACATGCAAGCAGGTTCACAGGCTAGACCTAAGCATTTACTGTAAACGATGACCGGATGAGACGAGGAAGGGGGAAAAGTCAATTCCTTTCCAGCCCCAGAGGACACTAGAGGGGAGCAGCGGAGCAAAGTGGGGAGATACATGCTTCAGTGCTCCTCTCCCTGGGCTTTCCCCCAAGAAGGAGAGGTGCATCAGATAAATGGGAGTGACACTAAGGGAAAAATTTAGGTTTTCTGACCTGTTCTTCGTTTCCATGTTGGTTTCAGAGGTTTCCACAATAGCTGAGATTCTGGCTTAAGAGCTATTTTATTTATTTATTTTTCACTATACATGTTTATGGGTACAGTGTGTTGTTTCAATACATGCTTGTATTGTATAATGATTCAATCAGAATAGTTAGCATATCTATCCCCTAAACATTTATCATTTCTTTGTCAAGATAACATTCAAGATCCTCTTTTCTGGCTATCTTGAAGAGCTACTCAGAGAGGATCTCTGTAACAGTGGTGAAGGGCTCCAAAGCAGACAC
The DNA here is from genome assembly GCF_000696425.1 of Galeopterus variegatus. Classification (NCBI taxonomy): domain Eukaryota; kingdom Metazoa; phylum Chordata; class Mammalia; order Dermoptera; family Cynocephalidae; genus Galeopterus; species Galeopterus variegatus. The sequence goes on from NW_007745368.1 coordinate 5,269, forward strand.
CCTGAGCCAAGGCCAAATGAGTGTTACAGCTACATCTCTAGCATCCCCAGATCACCTGTACTGGAGGTGAGGCTATGTCAGCCGAGGAGCATGACCACAGCCTGCCCAGGGCAAGAGAGAGCAACCACCAACTTCAGCTGTCTATGTCAACAAAGCAAGCAGCACCCAGGAGGACAAGGGACATTGCCTGGAGACCAGGAGAGAAAAGGACATCACCACTGGGACCCTGGTTCTCCCATGTTGCCCTAGGCTCATGTCAAGCCACCCCCTCCCTGCATATCCGTAAACAACATTTTAGAAAAGAAGCGGCAGAGTGAGGGAGGGAGAGAGGGAGGCTGAGAAGCTGAGCATTTTTATCCAATAGAGACTCAGTACTATCTACAGGAGCTATTTAATTTACGGGATTCAACAAACTTGGAATTGGATGGAGACAGTTAAATAATCTTCCCCGGTGGATTGGGATTGGGCAGAAGGCCAGGCTTCTCAGAGACAAAATAAAGATATTACATTTTTCTCTAAATATCCAAGTTAAAAAGTGAGTTAAATTTGCAACAACACTTCAAATATATAAAGTGCTCAACAACATGCCTGCTACACAGAAAGTGATCAATAAATGGCAGCTAAGTTAAACAGGTTAAGTAAGGAATAAGAAAAGACCACTGGATTCAGCAATTAGGAAGATAACATTTCTTTTTGGGAGAGCAGTTTCGGTAGATCGATGGGCATGGAAACTAGCTGCATGGTATGTTCAGTCTCACCGTGAAAGCCATAACACACCAACGTCCTGCAATCCTCAGCATCGCTCTCATTTATGCAGAGGCAGGACTGGGTGGGGATAGAATAGAAGGTGCAGTCTGCCCACACTCTGGGGTCAAGGCTCAGTGTTACCATCCACTGAGTCAAAGTATCCTTTAAGGGAGTTTAAATTTTGTTTTCAAAAATTGGCTCCAAAGCAATTCTCTTGATGAGAATGGAGTTTTTTTCCCTAAGTGTAAGATGGCAGATAAATATGAAAAAGCATTATACATTCCAAAGCTATAGCCATGAATTCTTCATTTAAGAACAATCCTAGGGGAAAAAATAGTGTATTCTATACACCCTAAAATTGTGGTTTTAAAGTCGAGGCTTTCACCACCTTACACTCTGGAGGGGACTCTTGATTTTCTCAAAGCATATTCTTTTATCTCGGATAAAATTTGCTGTTCATTCATGCTCCCAGGTGTAGAGGTTTCCTAGAGGCCGGTGCATAGGATGCTGCTTCTCCCTGAGCAGAGCAAATCATTCATCAGCAGTGGAGCAGTTGCTCTGAGAGAGCTAGTGAGAGAATGAGGTTGGGCCTGACCACCCACACTCTGGGATCACGCAGCCTGGATTTGCCGTCCTTCCAACCTCATCAATACACAAAGCCCTCAGTCCACCCCCCGTTTGCCTAGGTGTCTCTTCTCCCAAATGCTCTTACACAACTGCTGCTCTTTGCCAGACTCAAGCAGTGCTCCTAGGCCTGCCCTCACCTCCCTTCTCCTACTCTTCCTTCTCCTATAAAACCTTGCCAGTCCTATGTTCTGTGATGTCAGGCCCCACTCCCTCCAAGGGACAAAGGAAGCCTTTCAGATGACCTGACATCATTATTCATAGTTATTTTCGTTACCCATTAAAAATACTTAATGTCACACTAAGAGATGTTCAGTGTCATTAGTCTTTATGGCCGGTGCATAGGATGCTGCTTCTCCCTGAGCAGAGCAAATCATTCATCAGCAGTGGAGCAGTCGCTCTGAGAGAGCTAGTGAGAGAATGAGGTTGGGCCTGACCACCCACACTCTGGGATCACGCAGCCTGGATTTGCCGTCCTTCCAACCTCATCAATACACAAAGCCCTCAGTCCACCCCCCGTTTGCCTAGGTGTCTCTTCTCCCAAATGCTCTTACACAACTGCTGCTCTTTGCCAGACTCAAGCAGTGCCCCTAGGCCTGCCCTCACCTCCCTTCTCCTACTCTTCCTTCTCCTATAAAACCTTGCTAGTCCTATGTTCTGTGATGTCAGGCCCCACTCCCTCCAAGGGACAAAGGTAGCCTTTCAGATGACCTGACATCATTATTCATAGTTATCTTCGTTACCCATTAAAAATACTTAATGTCACACTAAGAGATGTTCAGTGTCATTAGTCTTTAGGGAAATGCAAATCAAAACCACAATGAGGGGCTGGCTGCTTAAATCAGTTGGTTGGAACAAAGCCACAGCATTATAACACCAAGGTCACGAGTTCAGATCTCATAATAGACACACACACACACACACACACACACACACACCCCACAATGAGATACCACTTCACTTGCACCCACCCACCTAGGATGGCTATAATCAAAAATATGGAAAAGACCATGAATAACAAGTGTTGGGGAGCAGATGGAGAATTTGGAACCCTTCTACATTACTGGTGGGAATGCAAAATGGTGCAGCCTCGATGGAAAACAGTTTGGTGGTTCCTCAAAAATTTACACATAGAGTTACCATATGAACCAGCGATGTTATTCTTAGCTATATACCCCAAAGAATTGAAAACATACACTCAAACAAATACTTGTACACAAATGTTCATAGTAGCATTATTCACAATCCAAAAGGTGGAAACACCTAAATGTCCATCAACGAATGAATGGTTAAACAAACTATGGTATACACATACAATGAAATACTGTTCAGCCATGAAAAGGAGTGAAGTACCCATACATGCTACAAAAACACAGGCGAACCTTGAAAACATTATGCTAAGTCAAAGAAGCCAGACACAAAAGGTCCCATATTGCATGATTCCATTTATATGAAATATTCAGGATAGGTAAATACACAGAGGCAGAAAGCAGATTAGAGGTTGCCCAGGGCTGGGGGAAGGAAAGGATGGGGAGTGACTGCTTAATAGGTACAGAGTTTTATTTTGGAATGATAAAAATGATTTGGAACTAAATAGAGGAAATGGCTACTCAATACTGTGTATGTACTAAATACCACTGAATTGTTCATTTCAAATGGTTAATTTTATGTTAGGTGAATTTCACCTCAACTTTTCTAAAAAACTTTTAAAAACTATTAAAAAGTAACCAAGGGTGAGACTACATGGCCTATAAATATTTTGAGAGCAAGGGTTATAGCTTATGAAATTTTATATCTACTATAAAGGCTCACAAAAGTCTGGTTTACAGATACTTAGTAAATATCTATAGAATGAAGGAATGGAGGAATGTGTTTCCAGTACTGTATAAAGCATTTTGTGGCAGGCACCTACCAGCCCTGCCCCCAACCCCAAAGGCAACTTCTAGTTCTGCATCTCACCTGGTGATGACCCCATCTAGGGTAGCAAAGCATCTATGGGCTGGAAACCTTTTCCTATGTCCCAATACTTTGAGATTTAGTAAGGAATCTGTCATTTTTTCCTCAACTTAAAACTGCACATTTTGCTATCCTGGTTAGAGAGATGTCACTGACTGAAATATTCTGCCTCAAGAGTGGGTGATGTCAGCATCTCATTATCAAAATTTTCCTTCCTGCAAAGCTTTCATGTTCTTTCAGAGAATGTTACAATGTAATGTTAAGTGCGTTAGAATGCAGGATAGTAACTAATTGAAAGGGGGGAATAATTCTGTTGTAGTACAAGGTGGCTAAACCATTTAAACCATAAAACACAGTTGAATTTCCTGAAATAAGTTGAATCTTATTCCCAGGCCCTGATTCTGGACTCAATTTATTTTGTGACTCACTTAGTACCTCAAGTTCTGAAGTCTTTTTCCTGACACTCTTGTGTTCTTCGCCAGTCGAGCCAGGCTTACTCACGGGCAACCATGTCTAAGGGACCTGTAGTGGGTATTGATCTTGGCACCACTGACTCATTTGTGGGTGTCTTCCAGCATAGAAAAGTAGAGAGAACTGCCAATGATCAGAGGAACTGAACCACCCTAAGCTATGTCACCTTTACTGATATCGAACGATTGATGGGTAGTGCTGTGAAGAATCAAGTGGCAATGAACTCCACCAACACAGCTTTTGATGCCAAGCATCTGATTGGATGTAGATTTGATGATGCTGTTGTCCAATCTGATATGAAGCACTGGCCCTTCATGGTGGTGAATGATGCAGGAAGGCCCAAGGTCCATGTAGAATATGAGAGAGAGAAAATGTTTCTATCCAGAGGAGGTGTTGTCTATGGTACAGACAAAGATGAAGGAAATTGCAGAAGCCTACTTGGGAAGACTGCTCCCAGTGCTGTGGCCACAGTGCCAGGATACTTTAATGACTCTCAGCGCTAGGCTACCAAAGATGCTGGAACCATTGCTCGTCTCAATGTACTTAGGATTATCAATGAGCCAACTGCTGCTGCTATTGTTTATGGCTAAGACAAAAAGGTTGGAGCTGGAAGAAATGTGCTGATCTTTGACATGGGAGGTGGCATTTTTGATGTGTCAGTCCTCACTATTGAGGATGGAATCTTTGAGGTCAAATCTACAGCTGGAGACACCCACTCGGGTGGAGAAGATTTTGACAACTGAATGGTCAACCTTTTCATTGCCAAGTTCAAATGCAAGCATAAGAAGGACATCGGTGAGAATAAGAGAGCTGCCCGATGCCTCTGTACTGCCTATGAACGTGCTAAGTGTATTCTCTCTTCCAGCACCCAGGCCAGTATTGAGATTGATTCTCTCTATGAAGGAATCAGCTTCTGTACCCTTCATTACCCATGCCCAGTTTGAAGAATTGAATGCTGACCTGTTCCGTGGTGCCCTGGACCCAGTAGAGAAAGCCCTTCAGGATGGCAAACTAGACAAGTCTCAGATCCATGATATTGTCCTGGTGGGCGATTCTACCTGTATCCCCAAGATTCAGAAGCTTCTACAAGATTTTTTCAATGGGAAAGAGCTGAATAAGAGCATCAACCCCAATGTTGCTGTTGCTTATGGTGCGGCTGTCCAAGCAGCCATCCTATCGAGACAAATCAAAAATGTTCAAGATTTGCTGTTCTTGGATGTCACTCCTCTTTCTCTTGGTATTGAAACTGCTGGTGGAGACATGACTGTCTTCTTCAAGCACAATATGACCACTCCTACCAAGCAGACCCAGACCTTTGCTACCTACTCTGACAACCAGCCTGATGTGCTCGTTCAGGTTTATGAAGCTGAGTGTGCCATGACCGAGCATAACAACCTGCTGGGCGAGTTTGAACTCATAGGCATACCTCCTGCACCCCGTGGTGCTCCTCAGATTGAAGTCACTTTTGATATTGATGCCAATGGCATACTTGATGGCTCTTCTGTGGATAAAATTATGGGAAAGGAGAACAAGATTACCATCACTAACGACAAGGGCTGTTTGAGCAAGGAAGACAATAACAACCTGCTGGGCGAGTTTGAACTCACAGGCATACCTCCTGCACCCTGTGGTGCTCCTCAGATTGAAGTCACTTTTGATATTGATGCCAATGGCATCCTTGATGGCTCTTCTGTGGATAAAAGTATGGGAAAGGAGAACAAGATTACCATCACTAACGACAAGGGCTGTTTGAGCAAGGAAGACATTGAACAGATGGCCTGGGAAACTGAAAATTACAAAGCTGAAGATAAGAAGCAGATAGACAAGGTTCCATCTAAGAACTCACTTGAATCCTATGGATTCAACATGAAAGCAACTGTTGAAGATGAGAAATTTCAAGGCAAGATCAACGATGAAGACAGAAGATTCTTGACAAGCGTAATGAAATCATTGACTGGCTTGAAAAGAATCAGACTGCAGAGAAGGAAGAATTTGAACATCAGCAGAAAGAGCTGAAGAAAGTCTGCAACCCCATCATCACCAACCTGTACCAGAGTGCAGAAGACATGCCAGGAGGAACGTCTGGTGGCTGCCCTGACAGGGGAGCTCCTCTGTGTGGTGGTGCTTCCTCCAGGGCCACCATTGAAGAGGTTGAGTGAGCCGACCCAAGTACAGACGTAGCATCGTTCCACACAGTAAAACACTGAAAGACCCAAATGTGTAGCAAATTCTGTGGCAGTTCTAAAGTTGAGCTGCTGTAGTGAATTACTGGGCATTCTCAATAGTTGAATATGGAGCATATGCACAAGGAAAGCAAATAACATTGCACTTTATAAGTACTGTATTATAAGTGGAAGATGCAATGTCTTAAATAAAACTGTATTTAAAATTGGCAAATAAAAGAATTATTGAGTTTTAAATATTTCATAATAATTGTGAGCATCTTCTCCAAGCCAAATATGGATGAAGACAGGATTCAGTGGAGTTTTTGTCTTTTGTTTCAGTGATGTGGCATGTTCCAAATTTCAATACAATTTTATCAATACCAACTGATACAACTCAGTTTCCCAAAGCCATATATGCTATTGGAAGAAGAGTTTTAATGGGAATAATACTTAAGAACTAACTGTAACAGTGCTCTCGGAAGCCACTGCTTACACTGCCTAGAAGGTCTTTGTCCTTGATTATTGTGTCCAGGTCAACCCTGGTGATTGCCCTTACAATAAAAACATAGACAGGATTTTTGTGGTTTACCAAGCAATTTCACATACTTTTTCTAATTTGATCTTTCCAATCACCAATGAGATGCGTGGGACAGATATAGTTATCTCTATTTTAAAAATTCAGAAACTGAGATTTAAGGAGTTTTAGAGATTGGTTCAAGGTCATATACTTGGGAAAAGCACAGACCAGACTTGAATTCAGTTTTTTTAAAAGCCGGAACTCTAGCCTCTCATTTCTATTCCAATGCCTCTAATGTCTCTGTCCCTATCCCCTACAAACGTCAGTAAACCACAAAATAATTGGAGAGTTTTGCTGAAGAGATCTGGCCTATATTGCTTCCTTGCAGAGAGAGTTACTATGCCCTCAGTTCCTGCTGCAGCCCCCAACAGTTTCTGCATAGAATTTGTGATATTAAAGACACCATGGGTCTAAGTTTCTCTTTCAACTTATCCACCCACTGTCTATACAGCTGCTGTTTACTGAAGGCTCAGCAAAGAGCAGTGGGATTCTTAGCCTGTTCCTGTTGTGATTTTTAATTTTTTGCTATTCCCCAATCTCTTTTCATTAAGTACATTCCTTCCATGTTTAAGTTTGTACCCTTTCCAAAATGGGAGAGGTTTAATGTTGCTTGCTGTGATATCTGTGATTTTTCTAGCTCATGGATTTCCTTTCTTTCTTTCCTGTGGTTGTTAGTTTCACCGCATGGTACTTTAGGCAAAGTGCAATGCATGTTCCAGAAGGTTTTATGCTCTGGGTTACTGCAGATTGTCATGATGTCACAGGACTCTTCCCCAATCTGCTGCCTTCCCAGCTCCTCATCTTTCCCCGCCACCTCAGCACGACCCAAAGGTGGAATTGCCCAGCCCCAATGTCTGTGTGCATCACAGATGGGCTCAGCTGAACTTCTTCTCTAACACTGTTTGATTCAGTGACCTGCCAATGCTGGTTCTAATTCTAAATCTTGGAAAAGTGCCAAGTTTGGTGGTGAAAATAGCCCCAGTGTCTCCTCCTCTCATGGAGCCTCTCTATATCAGCTCCCTATTTTCTTCCTCTGAGACTTTCTTCCCTGGTAGGAAGGAATTGACAGGGCAGGACAGTGAACTGGCTCGCAACCACTTGGTTTATTTCTACTTTTCTGGACAGTGCCAATGAGAGACATGTCCCCAATGGCTCCAGCACATGCCTCCAGTGCATTTCCCTTTATCCACAACTCAAACCCATCTCCAAATGAGCTCAGGTATCAACCCTGCACAAGCTCCACACGAGTTTCTATCTCCCTCTTGTGGTTGGAGGAAAGTCGACGCTGCTGACTTTCTCTGTTCAAAGCCTCCTCTTCCTTGTTATTCCTGAATTATCCCTGCATTGCCAAGTCCCAGGTTGACCAAAACAGGTTCTTTTATTTCTGCTTATCCCATTCATTCTATTTCCACCAGAAAAAATAAACACAAATATTCCCAGATATTCATAACCACAAACAAAACCTCTTATAAGTGACCTTCCATATGCATATGAGTTAAACCAATCATCTCTCCCACACTGAAAACAGTAGCTTTTCTTCCTGAATAGTCCTACCATGCGCTCCCTCGCCTGACAAATACGCTTTCACATGTTCCTTGTTTCCTAATAAAGAAGAGCTTTTCCCCTTTTCCCCACCCCCACTGCTTGCATTTTCCTCATCCCTCTCAATCGGGGTGCCTACCTTCTCACCTCATATTCATTATTAACCCTTCAAAACTGTGCTTTGTGAGGCTTTCTTTACATACCACTCAGCTAAAGTGGCTGTTTGCTGCAAGCCATGCATCTGCAAACAGAACATGGGTTTGTGAATCACCAGAGAGGCCAGAGCCCAGAACCCTTAAAGCTACTATTTCTGACTCGAGCTAAGCAGAAAAAGAAGCTGCTGCCCAAGTGGAAATGAATTCCCAAGAATGCTAAGAGGCAGCTGCTGTCATCATTGCTCTTTACCAGACGAGAAAACTAAGGTTTGGATAAGTAAACTGCACTGTCCAGATGTTTGCAGCTGATAAATGGCACAGCTGGGCCTCAAGTCCCAGGCTGTAGGCATAACCAGCACACCCACCCACCATGCTGGCCAGCCAGATTGCTTTGCTCCAGTTGCAGCCTTGCCTGCAAGCCCTGTGCTAGCAATTTGGCTTCTCTGGGGGCTTTCTGAAAGGTTTAGAATTTGCTGATCAGCCCTAAAGAGTACATTTGGCTACTATGTTGATCCCTATTACTTAACATATTGGCATCCTCTAAAAAAGATGTTGACGTATCCTAATCTTTAAAACTTTTCCGAAGTATTCCTGACCCATTGACATCCACGACAAATGAGTTTTACTTCAAAGTCTCACCAGTTTCCTAAGCTCTTCCTGTATGTATTCTAGTAATGCCTCATTGCATTATTGTATTTAGTAATTCCTCGTTACATTCTCGTATCAGTGGGGGTAATACATGCAAGTTACCACAATCGCCCTGAATAACAAAGATTTGTTTCCCACACATGCCACAGTCCAATACAGGGTGTGAGCCTCTCCTCTGTCTTGTAACTAAACTATCAGCCATTTGTGGCCTTTAAGGCCATCATATGAGGAAAAGTGAAGGCAGGAGGGCTGCATACGTATACTTAAGTAACAGCTTAAATCATTTACAACAATATTGCACTAGCAAGAACCCAATAATATGACTCCAAACAGTCAAGGGAAGCTGGAAAAATGTAGAGAAACAGATAGATACTTGGTAAGCAGTAACAGACTCTGCTACAACACTTTATGTTGAGCCCTGAAAATCAAAAAATACAAGAAAAAGTAGAAAGGAAAAATAATAAACATTAGACCCCATTCACTGAGATTGTCAGGTAAATCTTCCAGGCACTTTTATATGCCTGTATAGACACATACAGATATATATACTTTTTAAAAATGGCATGATGTCATACACACTGCTTGAACATTTCTGATATTGATGTCTACATGATGGCCCCATCAAAATTCTTAGTTACTGTATAATCTTCTATTTTATATTGTCCTACATTTGTTTAAGCATTTCCCTATTATTTCACATTTAAATTGTTTCAAATTGTTTTATTATTATGAAT
>NW_007745369.1:0-814 GCF_000696425.1 Galeopterus variegatus
TCAAGACAGAAATAACATTATAAAGGCTTATTAAAAGCCAAGCTTGAGGATCAACCGCGGCGCTCCCACCGAGGGTTTGGATCCCATATAGAGACCGGTCCGCTCACTGGTTGAGTGCGGTGCGGGCGTGACACCGAGGATTGCGATCCCGTTACCGGTCACGAAAAAAGACAAAAAAAGGGGAAAAAAAAAAAATGCCTCAGTGAGGTAAAATTTGTATACTATACACAATTTACCCATTTAAAGTGTATAATTCAACAGTTTTTAATATATTCATAGAGTTGTGAATGTAACATGTATACAGCCTAATCTTAGAACATTTTCATCACTCCAAAAAGAAATCCCATAACCTTTAGCAGTCACTCCCCACCCTACCATCAGCCACTGGCAACCACTAATATACTTTCTGTCTCTATAGATTTGCCCATTTTGGACATTTCATATAAATGAAAGCATATAGTATGTGGTCTTAATGTTTCTTGAATATGAATCAGAACATCTGGAAAAAGAGCTAGTATTGAGAAGAAAGTGAGGAGTTTATGATGCATTACTGTGAGATAATACCAATCAAGTAGAGATATGAACGGCTAACTGAAGATGCAACTAAAGCTTTATGTGAAGCATTCATTATCTTTTCCAATTCCAAGATTCTAGGTCACTCAGGTAGAGAAGAAACTGAAGCAATGAGGAAGGATGAAATTCCTAAAGAAAAGGACTGTATAGCACAAAGAGCAGAGAGCTGATTGCATTTACGACCTTTATTTACGAGCTGGATGAAGAACTAGAGGAGAAAGAACAGCCACGGAGGCAAGAG
>NW_007745369.1:3507-3934 GCF_000696425.1 Galeopterus variegatus
AATTTTGCAAGATTTTACCATTTGGGGAAACTGGGTAAAGGGTAACTAGAATCTCTCTGCATTATGTCTTACAACTGCATGTGCATCTACAATTACCTCAAAATAAAAATTCGAATTTCAAAAAATCTGAATTATATGAGGTCTATCTTAACACAAGTCATCATGTATGCACCCTCATTAGCAGACTCTTTGGTGCTATTTAGTCACGATGAAACTGAGTTATGCCCAATTTTAACATTTTTTCCCTAAGTGTGTACTAAAAAGCAAAAGAAATTACTTCAATTTCACCAGAATTTTTTTTTTTAAATCTTGTGCTATTAAAGTAAGCAGGGAATTTTTTAAATTAAACATTTAAAGCATTTCTTTCCCTTCAAATGCCAAAGACTACTTAAAATAATAATGAAAACTACTTTTTCTGAGAACTGAT
>NW_007745369.1:5772-6528 GCF_000696425.1 Galeopterus variegatus
CTGTCACTCCTTTAAAAAAAAGAAAAAGAAAAGAAAAGAAAAAAGGGAGGAAGGAGAAGAGGAAGAAGGAGGAAAATGTCATTTTTCTCATTACCTTTACATTCACATGCAGAATGACATTCAACCCTTAAAAAACAAAAGAAGTGGCAACTATCTGAAGCTTGAAATTAAAATATCTAATAAACCCTTCATGCAAATCTCCAAACTCATTTTGTCCTTTTAATTTCCAATTGCACCACAATCCATCTTGACAAAATATTTTCTTTTTTTTATTAAACAGCTTCATAGAATTATAATTAATATATAATAAACTGTAAATAGGTAGAATATACAATTTGATAAGTTTTGACAATTGTATATACCCAGACCTTCCCCAATCAATATGGTAAGCATATCCCAAAAGTTTCCTTAGGCCACTGGGTAATCCCTCCCTTCCACCCCTCCCTACCTTACCGTACCCTACCCTACCCACTGACTTCTGTCACTATAGTTTGCCTGTTTTAGAGTTTTATATAAATGAGATCATACAGTATACTTTTTTTTCTTGTCTGGCTTCTTCCATTCAGCACAATTATTCTGAGATGCATCCATGTTGTGGCACGCAACAAAAGTCCTTTTCATTGCTAAGCAGTATTCCACTGTATAATTATACCACAGTTTATTCATTCACTGTTGGACATTTAGGTTGTTTTTAGTTTTTTCACTATTAAAAATAAAGCTACTATGAACATTCACGTATAAGTCTTCATATAAACA
>NW_007745369.1:12113-14885 GCF_000696425.1 Galeopterus variegatus
AAAAAAAAAAAAAAAAAAAAAAAAAAAAAGAAGTCAACATTGGTTAGATCCTAGGTCACAAACTGTTTTCAAGATACCACACAGGCTATGCTCTTATGAAAAAGAAAACTCAAACGTTGTTCTACAAATATGCCTCTATGTCACCATATCAACAGAGAACATGGAACGTTAATAGAGTCTGAGTTTGACACATCTAGAATATCACATCATGAAGGTATTTCTCATGCCTTTTCTCTTATGTAACCAAAAAAAAAAAGAAGAGTTTAATATTAATTCTCTTACTTTATACTCGTATCACTCTTATACTACAAGTTTCCTACTATTTAATCATCTATGCTGAAATATCTTTTCCCCCCTAAACTCTTCCCTTAAGTGTTAACATAACCTCAAATTCTAAATCAATTATGTNTTTTTTATGGTTTTTGACACTACAGATGTTTTTTCAAACACTCTTTGACTCTGGCTTCTACAACTTTACTCACTTCTACTTTTTTCACTTCTCTGATATAGACTGCTTCTCAGTCTCTTATTTCTAGACCCATCTCTATGTCAAACTGTGAAATTGTTTTTAAAGGAAAGCTTCCTAAGTGATTCTCGTATCTTATAATGTTCGAGAACCACCAGCTACAAGATAAAATCCAAATAATGTAACACAGCATATAACCTCTTCATAAAATATATCTACAATCTCTGTTCCAAATCATCTAAACTGGAATATGTCTTGTTATCTCAATGCTTTTATTTATACTCTATCTAGAATGTCCAACACAGTCCTCTTTCTGCCCAGCAAGCATGTACTCATCTTTTAAGATGAGCCACTAAGAACAGACCACACAAACAGAGGTGGAGCTTAATGTTTCACCTCCTGAAGAGAGTAAAATCTACATTTAGTATGTGGAATTCTGTAGAAAAGATTTTTCCTTTCTCCCCCACTTCTTTATATCAGTATGAACTCACAGATATCTATTTTATTCTTTAGGTTTAAATTAAATACTAGCATTATTTATTTTGTTGCTCAAATTGTTCCAGCTTAAGCCTTCTATAAACTACTTTGCTCTTAACACTTGATGATCTACATTCATCATACATTTTCCGTGCCCCAGGCTCTAGAGCAGATTTTAATGGTTCATTAATGTTTTATATATCAGTCAGATTTAAATCAAATGGTTCCATGTTTAATAGTAATTCTATCAGTAATATATTATACCAAAGTTAATATCACTATATGACCATATAGCTTAGAAAAATTATCAGTGAATATCAACCAACAACAAAATCCACAATCTAAAATGCTATTTTTATTAATACCAAATAGAAACCCCATGTATGCCTCATCTCTCCAGGGTCACTAAGTTAACAAAACATCACTTCTAATAATCAATTTTTTTTTTTTACTATTTTGAAACAGACCCTTCTAAAACATATTTCTATTTCTCTGTCTCTTTGGCAAAGAATGAAAACAATTTAATATTTTCTTTTTTCTTGTTAAAGTTTTTACTTTTATTATTTGTGTACTAAGAAAACAGTTTTGAAACAGACCCTTCTAAAACATATTTCTATTTCTCTGTCTCTTTGGCAAAGAATGAAAACAACTTAATATTTTCTTTTTTCTTGTTAAAGTTTTTACTTTTATTATTTGTGTACTAAGAAAACAGACTATCAAAATGGTTAAAATTATATATGTAATATATACTTCGAAAAAGGGCGTTTTACATTGAGTAATGTCTAAAGGATTCACAACAGCTATTTCAGTTACTTAAGAGGAATCTTTCTACTTAGTTACAAATTCACAGATATATTCTAGAAGCTAAAACTGCATAATTATAATTTCTAGTTAATAAATCTATTAGAAGGTATTGAATATGCTTAAAAAATTAAGCAGTCCTATTAAAAAATTATTTCTAAAATATTGCTTTCAAATACAAATAAAGGTATATTAAATTGGTCCACCTTCTTTCTTTTATATATATAGTAGTATATACAAATGTACAGTTAGTATTGAAACTGGTCACATGAGAACCTCAAAATCTTTGAAACTCATTTTGTCTACTTTTATTATTCAAGCAGGCTATGTATCTTTCTCAATAGACTTTTGTTTACCTTATTTGTTTAACCAACTTTTCTGTTTCTGGACAATGAAACAGTCAAATTCATTTCATTGTACACTGACCATGCTAATTTAAATAATTATTTTAAGACACTTCTAAGTTCTCTAAGATATAAACTCCATATCCCAGCATTTAACTATCTGAACCTTTATCTCCTAGAGTACACAAATATTCCTCTATCTGATCTGTCCAAATTATTGCAAATGCAAAATCAGTCAAATTCAAATTTTAAAAAGATTGTCTTGTATTTTAACTATATAAGCAGTCACTGAAAATATAGTTCTTTATATCAAAATAATATTAAAAGTGAATTTGTCGCTCCTGTGCAAACAATTTTACAATATGGGGTTGCATTACCTGCCAAAAGCCTAAAATTTATGAAGGAATAATATGCAAAAACCTAAGTTAGTCACAATGCTAAAAAGCATATTAAACTGTAATTTCCCTTACACCAAACAGTGGGAAACTCTGTAAAGTATAAATTAATAAACTAAAGCAATACAATCATCACATGAGCATTAAATTCATTTTAGTTACTTGAGAGAAGGGCCAGGTAAAGCTGGGAAGCTCTAAAAGAGCTGGAAGACCCCCCAGAAGAACCCCAGAAGGAGGACTGTACCTGAGCCAGAATCAGAAAAAGTCCAGGAGAAAAAACATCATCGGG
>NW_007745370.1:0-4211 GCF_000696425.1 Galeopterus variegatus
CCGTTTCTGTTGCTTATAACAGAATACCTGAAACTGGGTAATTTGCAATGAAACAATATTTATTGCTTGCATTTTCGGAGTCTGAGAAGTCAAGAGTCCTGGGAACAGATCTAGTCAGGGCCTTGTTCATGGTGACTCTGCACAGTGACGCAGACTGTCACGTGGAAAAATGGCAGAAGCAGAGAGACACTAACCTCCTCACTGGCTCTCCTTTTAAAGCCCTCAGAACCATGCCCACTACCACCACTAAACCATCAATGGATTAATCCATTTACCAGGGCATGGTCCTCACAGTCTAATCACCTCTTCAAGACCCCACCTTTCAATGACCATAATAAGATCTCCCACCCTCTGAACACTGTCAGTGGGGAATAAGCCTCAATGAACTTTGAGGGGACATCCAATCCACAGCAGAAAGTGTTCACTATTCATTTGAAATTCCAGTTCAAGTGGTCACCAGTCCTGTATTTTGTCTGGCAACCCTACTCCACTTTTACAACAAATATTTAAACAAATGACAAAATAATTTCAAATGATAGTGCAAAAACAGGGTGATGGAGCCGGCCCGTGGCTCACTTAGAAGAGTGTGGTGCTGACAACACCAAGGCCACGGGTTCAGATCCCTATGTAGGGATGGCCAGTTAGCTCACTTGGGAGAGCGTGATGCTGACAAACTCAAGCCAAGGGTTAAGATCCCCTTACCGGTCATCTTTAAAAAACAACAACAACAAAAAACAGGGTGATGTACCTTCGTGACCTTGGATTGGACAATGGTTTCTTAGATAACACCCCAGAAGCACAAGCAACAAATAAAAAAATAAACTGGACTTCATCAAAATTAAAAATTTTCGTCCTTCACAAGTTGAATTTGTGAAAACCAATTCATAGAATGAGAGAAAATATTTGCAAATCCTATATCTGATAAGGGATTTATATCTAGAATATATAAAGAACACTTACAAGTCAATAATAAAGACAACCCAATTAAAAAATGGACAAAGGATCTGAACACACATTTTGTCAAAGAAGATATAGGAATAGTCTGTAAGCACCTAAGAAGATGCTCAGCATCACTGGCCATCAGGGAAATGCAAATCAAAACCTCAGCGAGACACCACTTCACACCACTTCACACCACACACTGAAACACAGAGAAGTTAAGTTACTTGACAAGGGTCACACAGCAGCAAAACAAAGATGCAGATTTGGGTGGTCTGGCCCCACAGCGTGTTGCCTCCGCCTTCGCCCTGCTCTGCTCAGAGCGCCTGGCCGGCCCCTTACTCCTCAGCCAGCGTCCTTTGGTCATAACCCTCCCTCTGCACAGCATGAGTTTTAACCCTGGAGTCAGCCCCACCCAAGCTCCACTTCCATCTCTGCTACTTACTAGCTATGTAATCTCGGTCAAGTTATTCATTAGGTCTAGTCCTCAGTTTCCTCATCTGTAAGATAGGCTTAATTCTATTTCACAGACTTGCTGTGAGAATTAGTTGAGCTGATGCGGGTAAAATGCCTGACGTGTAGCAGGCACTCGATACCAGTCCTAGTAGGTGTCTCATTACATATTGTTCATCTCTGAGACCCATAAGCCAGCACAGGGGAAGGGTTACAGGCAGGCAAATGTTTTGTGTGTACATTTATCTTTCTGGGGACAGAGTCCATAGCTTTTATCATATAGAAAGACTGTGACGCCAGATGCTGGCAAGCGTGTGGAGTAACTGCACCTCCTGTACTGTGACATGTGGGATGTAAATGGCACAACCACTTCAGAAAAACATTTGACAGTTTTCTGTAAAATGCATTTCACTCCTAGGAGTTTACCCATGAGGAATAAAATCATGTCCACAAAAGGACTTGAAGAAGAATGCTAATAGCCACTTTATTTATTAAAAGTAGAAACTGGAAACAGCTCAGGTGTCTATCAATAGGAAAAGGACAGACAAGCTGCGTGTAGCCATATAGTGGCACAAGACTCACCAACACGCTGAGCCAGTGGCCTGTGGCCCCGCTGCTCCTGTCGCATGGCTGCAGGTCGCTATGCCATCGGGCATCCGCACTAGGTGACCTCCTTGGAGCAGGGACCACCCAGTTGACCAAAGAGGGGTGACCTGGCTCAGGTCAGAAGCGGAGCGGGTCAGAACTCCCAGGCACCCATGAATGGCCACTGCACTCCAGCCCGGGCAATACAGGTGACCCCTCTCTAAGAAAACACAAAACACAAAAAAAGCACCTCCCCACCCCAAAAAAAGGTGAGTAGAAGAGAATTTACACAGAAGACTATATACTGCAATATTCCATTTACATGAAATTCTAGAACAGCTAGAAGACGAAACTAGTCCATGGTATAGAAAAAGATCAGAGCAGCGGTTGCTTCTGGGCAGTGGGTAGAAGACGAAGGGTCGCCATGAGGGAACTTTCTGGGGTAATGAAAATGTTCTATATCTTGGTAAAGGATTGAGTCACAAAGGTCAAATTCAGTGACGGCACACTCAAGATTTGAGCAATTTGGACTTTTTTAAAGAAAGAATTATCTGAATGTTAATTAATTTATTTATTTTCGGTAGGTAGCTGGCTGGTACGGGGATCCAAACCCTGGATTTACTTCATCAAAGCAAAAAAAAGTATTGTAGTTAATTTATTTTTATTATTATTTTTCTGTTCGAAGATGTGGGTGGGGTGAGAGAAGGGGGACGGGCCTGGCCCACAGGTGGCTCCTTCGCTGGCCTGGCTGTGGAGGGCAGGGGGGCCTGGCCGAGGCCCATGGGACCACAGCTCAGGAACCCCGGGGCGTCTGCAGCCGGCTGGGTTACCACTGGGCTATGTGTGGACCCAGAAAAAGTTTTGTAAGCAGACGATAGGATGTGAGAAACTCTGACATATCCTCCACATTTTTAAGCTTCTTTTCTGTATCTTTCGTTTTAGGTGCTTCTCTGAATGTCGCTGTGGATCGTTTCTTCTGAGTGTCTGGTTTGCTGACCCTAACCCTTTAAACTTGCTTAATCGACTGTTAAACCCTTTCATTGAGCTCTAAATTTCTATGACTTCATTTTTCATTTTTAGAAATTCTGTTTGTTTTTCAAACTACCTTGGCCACATTTTGGCAGTTTTCTCCTCTCTGGGGATGTTTATTAGCTCGTCTCTTCCTTAACCGAGCGAGCCTCGTTCTTGATAATCTGTGTCCTCGGACCACATCAGCTGACTTCTGGACATGTGTTTCTGTTATCAGTGGTTCTGATTTGTCCTCACGCTGACTTGTTCCCACGTGTACTCGACAGTGCCACAACCGCTGTGCTTGAGGAATTACCTGTGGGACACTCGGAATAAAGGTGGCTCTCTCCAGAGAGGATTTGTGTTTGCTTATGCTGAGGGTCTCCTAGAACACTACTAACCTGAGCTAGTGTGGAAGCAAATTCACAGACTGAGGCCTCTTGGCCCCCCCAGAGATAGGAATTCAGGCTGCAAATATGCAGGAGGACTGAGTGTGTTCACAATTTCCAAGAAGCCTGCACCCCACATGACCACCATGTGCTCAGTGCCCAGGCAACTTGTGGGACGGACAGATCCTGGAGTGTCAGTATGGGGTGGGGTTGACTTCTGGTCTGCTCCTTCCTTCTTACCCGGTGGTGTAGACCTTCAGGGTCCTCGCTTCCTATCAGGAAGCCCCCCGTTTTGCAAAGATGCCGTGCCCTGAGTGCAAGGTGACTGGGACAAGAAAACACTCTTGGGGCAGGAGCCGCTTCCTGGACCGGCGCGGTCTGGCTTCTTTCAGATTTTGTCCTGGTCACTCTCGACTATCTGTCAACTTCTTGGTGCTTTTAAGATTTAAAAAATATTTTATCCAGCCATTTTAGCTGTTTTCAGTAGGAGTGTTCATCCCGAGAATTTAGCCTGCCATATTCCCTAAAAACAGAACTCATCCTCCCCTACTTCTCAAATTTGTCTTCAGCCACCCCCAAAAAAACAGTTCAAATCTCACTTGTGGGCATAAGGAATTTTGGCCCAAATTCAGTGCCTTATTTTAAAGCTGCTGTCTTTTCCCTGTGTCTAAAAATGCCCTGAGGCTGAGAAGTTCCCCAGGGTGACAGGGTACCAGCTGGGAGGCCAAGGGGCCTGGAGCCCTTGCAGCCCAAAGCTAATGTGACGTGTGTCAGCAGAGATCAGCCAAACTGGGACAAAGGAAAGTGGTCAAAGTGACGAATCACACCACAGCCTCT
>NW_007745370.1:5544-8229 GCF_000696425.1 Galeopterus variegatus
AATAGGAACTGCACACAGGCAGACGCCTTATGATGTGCTTGCACCGGAATGTGGCCCAACAATCCTCCACATTTTTAAGCTTCTTTTCTGTATCTTTCATTTTAGGTGCTTATATGAATGTTGCCATGGGTCGTTTCCTCTAACTGAGTGTCTGGTTTGCCGACCCTAACCCTTTAAACTTGCTTAATCGACTGTTAAACCCTTTCATTGAGTTCTAAATTTCTATGACTTCATTTTTCATTTTTAGAAATTCTGTTTGTTTTTCAAATTACTTTGGCGACATTTTGGCAGTCTTCTCTTCTCTGGGGATGTTTATTAGTTCGTCTCTCCCTTAACAGAGCAAGCCTCGTTCTTGATAATCTGTGTCCTCGGACCACATCGGCGGACATCTGGACGTGTGTTTCTGTTACCAGTGGTTCTGGTTTGTCCTCACGCTGACTTGTCTTTTCCCCAACATGTGTTTATTGAATGTCTCTGCGCTGGTGGGCAGGGTGGGTGAGGCAGGAGGCCAGGGAGGGGGACCCAGCCTGTGAAGACCCTCCGGTGCTGAGTGTCTGTCTGTCCTTCATTCTCAGAGTCCTGGGAAGCTACTGCCATGTTGTTAGCAGAGAGAGACAGAGAGGCAGAGAGAGACAGACAACGACAGAGACAGAGAGACAGAGAAAGACACACACACACATACTCAGAGATGGAGGTACAGAGACAGAGAGAGAGACAAAGACAGACACAGACAGAGACAAAAACAGAGACAGAAAGAGACAGAGAGAGAGACAGAGAGAGACACACACACACACACACAGAGGTCTCGATGACACTTGGGTCTCTGAACCTCACATGTGGGGGTCACTGAGCATCGCCTTTCCAGGGCTTTGGCTGGGGTGGGGACCAGGCCGATGCCTGCTCTGGGGAAGGGGCAGCTGGTGGGAGGTGGGAACAGGCTGGGCCTGAGATGGGGGTGCAGCCTGGGTCTCAGCCCCTTCACCTCCTTTCTGTCATCACAGCCTTGGGGCTGGCAGGGACAGTCATTAGAACTGTGACTTGGGAATGTGAGAGGGTGGCCGAGACTTGGAGGCACCTGCCTTCCAGCCCCGCCTGACCAGCCTCTGCCCGAGACCTGGCGTTCTGGGCACAGGCGGGACGGAGGGAGGCCCTGGAGGCACATGGGAAGGCAGGGAGGCCTGCAGCTGTCCCAGAGCCCACCCCTGCCTCCATTTTTATATCAGCACCTGCTCACATCTGACCCATTAGATAAGCCACGGCTTCCAGCCGGTGGGGAGACACCTGACAGCACAGGATGAGGACTGAGGGAATCATTCATGAGTCTGGACAGGAATTATAAAGCCATTCTTCTCTCTTATTAGGGCTCCTCGCCTTTTTTATTGCCAGGCACTTGTGCAGCTGCAGGCCAGGTGTGAGGCCTTGCAGACAGGGGAGTGGGCCAGGGCAACACCAGGGCCCTGGCACTGGGCAGGGACAGCCGCAGGCAGGGCCGGGAAGCCACGCTAATGGGCACTTATGCGGGACACCTGCAGAACAGGCTCCCAGATGTGCGCCCCAGGGCTGGAGAGCCACCAATCTCTGAGACCCAGTCTCCTCATTGGTGACAGGTGACGTGCCGGGTTTGCAGTTTGCAGGACCAGCAGCCTGGCCAGAGAGCTCAGGGCCCACGTTGGCTATGTAGAGGAGCTGGCGGGCACAGTTCTCCCAGGGGTGTCTTGAGCAGACCCCTCCCCACATGCCTTCGAGAGAGTTAGTGCTGCCCTTTCTTTGGTCTGAGATGGGCACAGAAGACTTTCGGGGTCACTGAGAGGGGTCAAGGGCAAGAGGTGCTCTGCTGTGTCCCTTAGTCAAAGCTTCGAGCCCCTCCAGGGTTCAGCCCCTTTACCTAGCAAAAGATACTGGAAAATCTCCAAGATGACAGCCACTGTCCTCCAAGGCTCTGTGTATGGTTCAGCCACTTGGATGTTGGGTGCCTCCACAGCAGAGGCTGCTCTGGCCCTGAGTGGAGATGTTGACAAGGTGAGCACTGACTATGTTAATGTCGTTGCCCTGGAGGGTCTCAGAAGAGGAGAGGAACTCAGGGGGAGCTGGAAGCCGTGCACCACCCTTCCTATCTGCTCTGTGGAAGGATGGACAGCCGGAGGTGACCTGTGCCCCGAGTCCCCAAGATGCACACGGCGGTCTGTGCTCTCCCAACTCCGGGGCCTGCTGGAGAAGAGCCACCAGCAGGTGTGGCCTGTCCTCAAGAAGACCCACGTTCAGAGAAAGATGCTGGGGACCCAGCCCACATGCTGGGGCAGAGGGCCCGAGGTCATGTCTATGGCCAATGCAGGCATGGGCCTCTTCTATCTGAAGACACTGGGGTGAGCAGCTGTCCTCTCCTTCACACACTCTGCCTGACTCTAGAAGGAAGCAGAGGGACACTGACAATTGGCCTGTTCTTTTTTCCCCTTTCCTTGGGCACCCAAACATTGCTTGTGGCTCTGGTGGGCACCTACCGTGGGAGAGAGACAAGAGCCTCCAGGCCTGCTGGGAAGACCCCAGAGCCAGACAGGCTCAGGCCAGCCAGGCCAGAGCTGTCCCCTCCTCTCATCCCCTCACCCCTCCTCGTGGACACTGTCTGTCAGTGCTCAGGTGCCAGCTCCAGACCGGCCAGGGAGCTCAGTCCACACCGTGCCCTCCAAC
>NW_007745370.1:9021-10614 GCF_000696425.1 Galeopterus variegatus
TCAGGTGCTCCTTGAGAGCAGTGACCGAGTTTCTTATCATGAGGCTGTGGGAGCCCACACAATGGGTCTCATGGCATCACTGCCCATCATGAACTGGATCCAGGGCTCTTTTCTTCTGTGGCCAGGTACTTAAGGAGCCATCTGCTCAGGAGGAGAGTGAGAAATATTCCCATTTAGCAGATGTGAACAGTGAGGCCGACCACCCATGATGAAGTCACAGGCTGCTGCTGTGTCAAGGAGCCTGGGTCGCTAGCCTGCTGCTTTCTCCTGAGACATGGAAGTCTACAGGGGTTCTGGTGGCAGGAAGGTGGGCAGGTCTAGAGCAGGTTCCCTCCTGGGAGAGTGATAAAAGGGGACATTTCCCCCTAGATCCCCCCATGAGATCAGCGTTGGGGACACCTCCACCTTCCTCAAGCAGGTTTCCAGCTTTTCTCTCTTCCCGGTGGCCTCCTGCTATTCTGGTTCATGCACACAGGCCTGCCTGGTACTCCCAATCATACAGAAGTGCAGGGCTGGTCAAAGACAGGGCAGGAAGGAGGCTGTGGGCTGCCGGGCACCTGGGCTGGGCTCTGCCAACAGCTGGGCTGCATGCCCGCCATTCTCCGTGGCAGGCTCATCCTCTCGATGTCGGGGCTGCAGGCACGCCCAGGTGCCGGGCCAGGCTCGGGGGCAGCGGGATTGCCAAGGCCAGGCTCAGTTTTCCCTTTCCTTGCATGCCCAGGGCCTGTGGCCTGCCTGCTGATTTGTGTGTCTTATTAGGTCCCGGGGACTCCTGCAGCCCCGGTGAGCCTCAGGGGTGGGGTCCACCCTGCTCTGCAGAGGGATGTTATCCCTGAACCTGGGCTGTGCTAGGGGGTCTCAGCCTGGCTGGGAGAGATCAGGGCACTGTTGCCTCCAGAAAAAATGAGGATGGGCCTTCCTGGGTGTACCCCCTGACCTTGAGACCACCCGTCCCCTCCTGCACCCCGCACCTCTCTGTTCTGTGAATTAGCCCAGTTCATGGTGGGGGGTGGGGGCTGAATTGTTCTCTCCCTTGGCACCCCGGGTCATGTTTATCAGGGCGGGCAGCTCCTAACTCAACAGGGAGGGTTAATCTGGTGATGGGCACACTGGCCCTGGAGGGGTGGGTGGGGATCCATGCAGGGCAGAGCCACCTCATCCCCCTCGCAGGGCCCCGTTCAGCTGAGCTTTGGGCTGGAGGAACACGCTCCTTTCTCCACATCCAGCCTGACTGTGTGATGGTGGCTCAACCGTGTGTGTGTGTGTGTGTGTGTGTGTGTGTGTTTGTGTGTGTGTGTGTGTGTGATGGGAACTCCAGGCATCTTGAGGCAGGAGACCTCTTCACTCGCCACAGTCACAGGATGGAGTGACCCCTGCCCAGGGCCCAGAGCTGGAGCTGACTCCGCAGACGCAGGTGGGGCAGGTCTGTGCCACCTTGCTGCCCACCTCCCCATGCTTCCAAGCCCAGGCCAGGCCTAGGGAGCAGGGCTGATGCGTTCACCCTTATTTAATCCTGTGTGACTCCTGAGCAGCGGCAGACCACCCGAACACCCTCCACACCTCCTCCTGAGGCCTTGGCTTCAGCTGCAAAGC
>NW_007745370.1:11614-12815 GCF_000696425.1 Galeopterus variegatus
TGTGCCAGGGCTGTTCCATTTGAACTTTGCTGCTTGAGGGACTCCAGTCTCAGGCCATGTCTATGTTTCCATTGTGAAAAAGAGCCAGTTGCAAAAAACTTCTCCCCCATGGCATGGACAGGGTAGAACGTAGTAAATGAGAGAAGAGCCAACCTTGGCAAGAGCTGTACCCAGGAACTGGGGTGGGAGGGAGGGTGGGGAGAGGGGCCAGGGCCAGGCACCCCTCCTGGTGGAGGTGACCCAGACACTACTTCTGAAAGGCCAGAGACTTCTGACACTCACCTCAGGACTGGGTTATGTGATGTTAAAACACCCCATTCCTCCAATATTTTGTTTAAGCCTGCCCTGCCACTAAGGGCCCTCCCTCAAATGGCTTACCCCAGGGCCCCCTTGGCCTGCCCTCCCACTAAGAGTGCCCCTGGCCTTTCCTGGCCTACCACCATGAGCAGCCCTGGCCAGATCTGCTGCTAAGGACCCCACTGCCACTAAGGGCAGGCCTGTCCAGGCCTNGTCCATGTTCCATGTCCTCTGCATGCTGGTGTGGGGGTTGGGTCCCCAAGTCCTTGGGTAGCTCTGCTCCTATGGCTTTCCTGGTTGTAGGCCTCACTTCAGCAATCCAAGGCTGTCATTCCACTCTAGCTCCACAGGTCTAGGGGTCTCCATGGCAGTCCTGCTCCCATGGTCCCACTGGACATGGTGCTAATGGAGTTTCTCTGCTGCAACTCCAACCCCACGTTTCCACTTGGCATTGCTCTAGCAAAGGCTGTCTGCAGTGACTCTGTCCTAGTGACAGATCTCTCCCTGGGCCCCCAGACTTTTCCATACATCCTTTGAAATCTGGGTGGAGGCTCCTAAGCCTTCCGAGCTCAGGCATTCTGTGAGCCTGAAGACCTAACACCACATGAACCCCACCAAGGCTTCTGGCTTGTATTTTCCAAAGCTGTGGGTCCAGCCACACCTGGGGTCAGTTTAGCCACAGCTGGAGCAGCGAAAGCAGCCGGGGTGCTGGTGCTAGAAGCAGTTTCCCAAGGTGGCCCTGAGCAGTGAGCCCGTGGAGGGCTCCTCAAGCCAGTTCCCCAAGACAATTTTGTCTCCCTAGATCTTTGGGCCTGGAATGGAAGAGGTGGCCCCAGAGCCTTTTGCAATGCCTTCAGGGCCTTTTCCCCTTCTCTTGATAATCCCATTCTTTTGTGTTAATCTT
>NW_007745370.1:13313-17743 GCF_000696425.1 Galeopterus variegatus
CAGCCCCTTAATGCTTTGCTGCTTAGAAATGTCTTCCACCAAACACTCTGGTTCACAACTCCTAAGTTCCAACTTTCACACAGTCCTAGGGCACAGACACAATGCTGCCAAGTTCTTTGACAGTTCACAGCAAGGATGATCTTTGCCCCAGTTTCCAATAAACTCCTTATTTCTATCAGAGACCTCCTTCAAGTGGTCTTTACCGTCCATATTTCCATAAGCATTCTGCTCACCACCATTTAAACAGTCTCTAAGACATTCCAAACTTTCCCTCCTTTTTTTGTCCTCTTCTGAGTCTTCCAAACTCCTCCAAACTCTGAACACCCAGTTCCGAAGCCATTTCCATGTTTTCAAGTGTCTGTTGCAAACAACAGCCCACTCATTGTACCAATTTTCTGTTGCTGTAAAAGAATACTTGGCACTAAGGGCCTCCATGGCCATGTCTACTATTCTGGGCCCCCTTGCTTCTAACAGACCCCCTTCTGCTAAGAGCCTCCTGGGCCTGGCCTGGCACTAAGAGGCCCAGTGGCTTTGCCTGTCCCTAGGGTCCCCTGCCCTGGCCTGTGACTAGGGACCCTATTGGATGGGCTGGCCTGCCATTACGGCTCCCCTGGCCAGGCAGGAACACCCCAAGTGCCCTCTAACCTGGCATGGCCTGCCCCAAGAGCTTCCCTAGCCTGGTCTGGGCTGTCACTAGGACACTGCTGACTTGGGGGTCTCTTATAGGCAGGTCAGGTCAGGCTGGAACAGACCAGAGGCAGGTCCAACCAGTGGGTCTCTTCTCTACACCTGGTCAGGCTCACCCATAGTGGCAGTGGGGCCCTTAGCAGGCCTAGCCAGGGACCTTTAGTGGCAGGCCAGGAAAGTCCAGGGGCACCATTAGTGGCAGGACAGGCCAAGTGAGGCCAGGGTGTCTCTTAGAGGCAGGCCAGCCTGGGGGTGTCCTGGGGGGGCCTTTCTTTCTTTCTTGGGGGCCCAAAGGGAGGTCAGGCCAGGGCCTCCTGCCTGTTAGTGTCAGGGCAGGCCAGGAGGGACATAGGTGGGCTAGAGGAAAGAAGGAAACATAAAAAGAAGAGAAAGAGAGAGAGAGAGAGAAACAGACCCCAAAGAAAGAAGGAAGGAAAGGAAGGAAAGGGCTGAGCATTTTCCAGGCTGGGAGTGGGCAAGACAAGCCTGCGGCCTCCCCATCTGAGTCTTTCCCCAAACCCATCAGACAGGGAATGAGCAAACCAAGAAATCATGTTCCTCTTTCCTGTGGATCCAGAGTTTCCTGGTGCTGTTTTTTCTGTGTGGTTAATCACAGGAAAGTGACCGAAGTTGTCTCCCTCAGCTCCATTCCCCAGACCAGAGTGGGGGGCAGGGGACAGGAATGGATTTTCGAGGAAAAGCTCTCACACCCTATGGGGACGCAAATTGTCAAACTCTCCTCGAACTCCCAAGGAAGGAGAATTTGGATCTTTGTTGGTTTTCACTCACAGCTACAGAGCTGAACATCTGAATCTGGATTCTGTTTAAAGGACAGCGATGGAAACTTCTAGAAATGGAGGCTGAGAAAGGAAAGACTACCCTTCTCCCAGCTGGTGATTCACAACGGTGCATGTATTCACCACAAACCACACACTACGGAACTGGAACTGTTCTTAATAGCAGGGATCCAGGTATGAAAAGGACAGGCAAGATCCCTGTGTCCCTGATGTTTCAAGTGTGCCTAGAAATCTTTCATTCTTAGAGCTGAAAGGGGCCTTTGATACCCTCCAGTTCTATCTCACCACCATCCAGGCACTGGGGACTTGCTTCCTTCAGCTGACAGTGCAGATGTGCAACTGAGCCAGAGCTGGTGGGAGCGGGCAGTGCTAGGCAACACTGCAGTAGGTGTGTCCTCAATGCTCACAGTTCATTGGTGAATGAGAAAGATGAAACAAATGGGGGCATGGCCAGGACACAGGGAAGAATGGAGTCACAATGGCAGCTATGGGTCACTGGTCCCTCCCATCCCAGGGAGAGACAACCCTTGGGGAAATGGGCGGGGCTCTCGCTTGGTGTCCATGCAGCTCCTGTGTGACCCTTCATGGCAGTTGTCAGAGAATTCAAGGCACCTGGCAGAGCAGAGAGGCCACTGTCCAACCCCAGCCCTGGCCCCTCCTGTGCCAGTTCAACCCCTGACCCGGGGTGTAGAACCCCAGGGCTCAGGAGGTGGGAGGGTAATGGACAGCAGGGGAGAGTGCGTCACTTCACAGTCCCTTTCCAGACTTCTCACAGCTCTGCCCCAGACTTTCTTATCCCAGAAACCACCTCCAAACACCCCATCCAGTCCTCCAGGTGCTTCTCCACTTGCCCCCTTCCCCGAGGGTCCCTTCAGTGATCCCAGGGGCATAGCTGCCCCTTCCAAGCTGGGTCCCATCTAGGTCATTCCTGTTTGCCCAATGCTCCTCCTCTCACACCCCACAGCACCCCCTTCCTCCCAGCATGGGCTCTGGGTCCCATCGGCCTTTCCCCTTGGATGCCTCAAGACCAAACTGGGGGGGCTAAAACTGTAAAACTCTCAGAAGAACACATAAGTGTAAATCTTCATCATCTTAGAATAGGCAATGGTTTTCTAGGTGTGACATCAAAAGCACAAGCGATGAAAGAAAAAATGGATAAACTGAACATCATCAAAGTTAAAGCTTTTGTAGTTCAAAGAATGCCATAGAGAAAGTGAAAAGAAACGTGAAGGAAAGTGAAAAGAAAACCACAGGATTGGAGAAAAATTTTGCATATCTTATATCTTATCAGTTTTTTTTTGTGTGTTTGTTTGTTTGTTTTTTTAAAGATGACCAGTAAGGGGATCTTAACCCTTGGCTTGGTGTTGTCAGCACCACGCTCACCCAGTGAGCTAACCGGCCATCCCTATATGGGATCTGAACCTGTGGTCTTGGTGTTATCAGCACCGCACTCTCCCGAGTGAGCCACGGGCCGGCCCAATCTTATATCTTAGAAGAAGCTTGTACCCAGAATATATAAAAAACCATTAAAACTTGATAATAAAAACTAAACATCCCATTTTTTTAAATTGGCAAAAAATCTGAATACATAGTTTTCTAAAGAAAATATACAAATGACTGATAAGCACATTAAAAGATGATTGACATCAGTAGACATCAGAGAAATGCAAATCAAATCCACAATGAGATATCACTTCACACCCACTACCATGGCTATAGTCACAAAGCTGCATAAAAACAGTGTTTAAGGATACGGAGAAATTAAAACCCTCACACATGGCTGGGAAAACTGTACAGTGGTGCAGCCACTTTGGAAATGGCCTGAAAGTTCCTCAAATGATTCAGTGTAGAGTCCCAATATGATCCAGCAATTCCACTTCTAGGTATACGGCAAGAGAAATAAAACTATGCGTCCACACAAAACCTTGAATGTAAAAGGTCATAACAGCATTATTCACAACAGTCCAAAGGTGGAACTAGCCAAGTGTCCGTGAACTGATAAATGAATAAACAAAATGTGGGATATCCATGTAAATAAACATTCTTCAGTCATAAAAAGCATTGGGGTACTGACACATGCTACAACTTCACATGAACCTTGAAAACATTATGCTAAGTGAAAGAGGCCAGTCACAAAGGAACTCATAATGTATGATACCCTTTTTATTAAATGTCCAAAATGAGGAGATTTGTAGGAAACTAAATCATATTAATGGTTGCCTAGGGTTGGAGGGGATGGAGTAATTGGGGATGATGGCCAAGGGATTTAGTTTTGGAGTAATGAAAGTGTTGTACAATTGCTGTGATGATTGCAAAACTCTGAGTGTACTAAAATCCATCGAATCACACACTTTGAATGGGTGAGTTGTACGGCATGGACATTATATCTCAATAGAAGATGTTCAAAAACAAATGTGGGGGCTGGCCGGTTGGCTCACTTGGAGAGTGTGGTGCTGATAACACCAGGTCAAGGGTTAAGATCCCCTTACCGGTCATCTTTTGAAAACAAAAACAAAAGCAAAAACAACACCTGTGCCTTCAGCTTCTCGTCAGGATATAGATGTTGCAACAGCCCAACGCCCAGCACATGACCAGGAAAAAGCCAGAAAAAGCACAAAAATCCTATGTTGGAGGCATAACAGTGTTGTGGAAATGACAATCAGATGACCTTGAATGTCACAGCGGGTTGCGTCCCTGGAGGCCCTGCGTTGGCAGCTGCACAGAGGCCACCCGTTGTCCAGCGTTGCTAACCGCTGCATCTGCCAGATTCAAACCAAGACAGAGATTCGAATTCTGGCGCCGAACCCTGTGATTGGGCAGGAGGTGCAGCGGGGCCAATGGGAAGGCGTGGGGGGCGGGGCCTTGCCAGCTTCTTTCTCGCGCTCTGAAGGGCAGGTGGGTGGGCACGAGCCCTGAGGCCGTCCCCGCGCCAGCTGCGCCCGCCTG
>NW_007745370.1:18815-20423 GCF_000696425.1 Galeopterus variegatus
TTTACGTGCCCAGAGAGTTGTTCCACAGAAGAACAAGGGCTGTGGGTTCCATCGGACCAGGAGCTTTCCCCTCGGATGCCTCTCCAGGACTGAACCAGGACTTAGCCGAAGCTGCCCGGGGCTTTCTGACTCCCCGTGAGTATGTTGCTGCCCCCAGCCCTCTCCTGTGGAAGTCGCTGCTGTCCCCAGCCCTTTTCTCCATCCCAACAGCAGCCGACACCCCCACCCCAGCGCTCTTCAGGGACTTCTCCCAGCAGAACGACTCTGCCGAGAACCTGCAGGTCATTTCTCAATCCCTCCCTCCCTTTCCTCCTGCCTTACAATCTTCACAGAAGTGGCGTCCTGGCTTGTCTCAGGTCACCTCCTCTGCCTCCTGCTGCTCTTTACGTAAATGTAGGTGTTTCTGGCAGCTTCTGCTCTTCTCTCTCCACTGTTCTCTTTCTATACGCCCCGCAAAGGTCTCACACCCCTGGTAATACCAAGGTCAAGCGTTCGGTTCGGAGTACCAGCCACAGGCTGCAAAAACAAGGGGGAAAAAAGGCCTCACCGCCATGCCTTCAACTCAGCCCAGTGCCCACAACCCTCAACTTTCTCTCCAGCCTGGCCCTTCTCTGGACGCTCAGAGCTGCCTGCAGAATAGCTTTCCCTTCCCACTTGCCAAGTCTAAAGCCACAACCGACACCCTCACCAGGACCATGAGCCAGCTCCTCACACCTGCCGCTGGTGCCCTGGCTCTGGAGGTGGGCTCTGCCTTCCTCCGCTCTAACAGCACCACGAGGGCTTGCTTTTGTCTTTTTCCCACCACCATCCCCCACTCATTCCCCCAACACATGTGCCACTTCTGCATTAGGGCACTGGGATACGCGTACTGTCCCGTGTCTGTAATACCTTCCTCTAACTTTCTGCCAAGCTAACGCCTCTCATCCTTTAGAGCTCAGCCTGATCGGAGAAGCCTGACCCCCCTCCTAACTCAGCCCCGTTGCCCCGTTAGACACCCCCTTAGCACACTGTCCCTCACTTCAAAGCACTTTTCAGACTTAGGATTAGTGGATTAGTTATCTTTCACCCATTTATTTGGCAAATATTTCTTTAGTGCCTACTACGTGCCAGGTACTGTTGCAGACACTGTGCATCTGGAGCAAACAAAACTGTCCGTGCCCCCATGGAGTTGACCCTCCAGTGGTGGAAGACAGACAACGAAAATAATAATAATAAAATGTGTAACANGGGCCCCTGCGAAGCAGGCCTGTCTGTCGCTGTGGCAGGAACGAGCTGCTCTGACCTCCGACGAGGTGACCTGGGGCTTGGCCAGGACTCAGCTGTGGCGTGGGGGTATGATGTGGCACACAGCCACACTTCCGTGGGCACCGACCCTGTGGTTTTCCATTGGAGGTGCGTCTGTGACCAGCAGAGATCCCTTGCCCTGGGAATCCAGTGGATCGTAGTTAGGACACTAGGTAGAGCGGAGCACGAGGAGATCATGCACAGTTGTGTGGTGTGTTCACTGCACAAGGGCCCTGGCAGGGGCCTACTCAAGGCACCAGTGTGCATCTCCACAGGAGGCTATGCCCACCCGGGGACAGCACCATTCCCTAACTGTGCCCTAGA
>NW_007745371.1:0-14878 GCF_000696425.1 Galeopterus variegatus
GTTTGCGTCTACTGGGGATCTAGTCCGAGGGACATACTCTATAGAGATCAATGCACCTTATTACAGTGGATGGTCCACCAGAACAAAGAAACAATTTTGGTTATACTGTGGGTTTGGTTATAGCGACATTTATGGTAATGGGAATTTGTTATTTCTAGAACCTACGTAAAGCAGGGGTCGGGTAACTTTGTCTTAAAGTGCCAGATGGTGAGTATTGTAGGCTCCGTGGGCCTAATGGTGACACTAGTTAACTTATTCAAGTCTGCCTTGACTACTCAGCTCTGACATTGTAGCTGGAAAGCAGCCAAAGATAATATGTAAATGATGGGCATAGCTGTGTTCCAATAAAACTTTATTTGTAGACACTAAACTTTAAATTTGGTATCATTTTCCAGGTCATGAAATATTCTCTCTCTTTTTTTTTTTTTAATCGAAACAGATTGTACATATCTGTGGGGTACAGAGTTGAATATCAATACCCATGTGCAATATGTGATGCTCAAATCAGGATAATTAGTATATTCACTCTTATACAATGTAATTGTTTTTCATGGCCCTTTACCAATTTCTCCCTTAGCGCCCTTCCTCTCCCCCTAAATGTTCTTTTTTGGATTCCCTCACCCAACCATTAAAAAATGCAAAACTATTCTTAGCTGATAGGGCCATACAAGAGGTGGTTCCAGATTAAGCATGAGGGCTGTGTAGTTTGTGGACCCTTGATCAGAAGCCTGGAGTAAGGGTCAACCGGTTGCTCACTTGGGCAATTGTGGTGCTGATAATGCCAAGGCCACGGGTTCAGATCCCTATATAGGGATGGCCAGTTAGCTCACTGGGTGAGCGTGGTGCTGACAACACCAAGTCAAGGGTTAAGATCCCCTCACCGGTCATCTTTAAAAAAAAAAAAAAAAAAAGAAGAAGCCTGGAGTAGTGAATAATTATTAACTAATAAAAATGATTTGTTCATGAGGTGTTTGAACAGCTTTTCTTTTTCTGGAGTAAGATGAAAAGCAGTTTTTTTCCACATTACGTAATGTGTGGCCTCTTAAAAGAGCTCCTTGAAATGAAGCTCTGTAATCATCTTGCCTACAGGGCTTTAAGGAGTGGAGGGATTCCACCCTTTATTCCCTCTTTTGTTTCTCACCCTCCCCAGCCTTCCCTGGAGGCAGAGACGCAGACCCAATGGCCCCCGACCCCATCAAGCCTTTTGCCTTCCTGGAATTCCTCCTTCTCCCACACCCCTCTCAAATCCTTTCCCCCAAGTCTGCACCAGTTCCTTGAGAGTCTGTGTTGGGTTGAGGAACAATGGGATTACTATCCTGTAAGAAAGATTTTATTTTATTGGCAGCTGGCCGGTAAGGAGATCCAAACCCTTGACCTTGGATTACAACACTGCACTTGAACCAACTGAGCCAACCTGCGGGCCCCCATGTCTGGAAGATTAAGGGACCCAGGTAGAGAGGATGCTGGGGCATTTGCTCACTGAGGCATCTATAGCCAGGGAAGAACGCGGCAACAGGTCGGGATCATCCTCCTCTGTTTTGGCTAGCAACACAGTCCTTCAGTGTGATAGGCGAGGATTTCACCAGGCTCCTGTCATTTCTTATATCTATTGCCTGACATTGTACCCTCTGTGCTAAACTTACAGAGGGGAACTTGTATCTCGAAAATGTTGTAACCTCGTTACTTTGTCTAGTTGAAGTCCAAATCACCTCCCCCAGGGTTGAGAAAGAAGCTAACCATTAACGGTTGGTATCCTGTGTCTTTCCTCAGCAGCCAGCAGAGTAGCCAGCAGAGCAGCCACGACGATGATTCGGGCAGGTTCCTGAGTCCTCGCGCGCGGGAAGAAAGGTAAGATCAAATGAGGACGGAGAGCATGGGAGCAAAATCACAGGAGACGGGGTGGATGTTCAAGCAAGATTGCACTTCTGCCACATGTGAGAACTGTGTGAAACTGAACAGGAGTGGGAGATCTCGGAGACCTCTGCTTAAAGACTGATTAGGAAGATAAGCTGTCACCCAAGACACGAGAGGGAGCAGCACAGAGGGGCCAGTTCTGAAGGCCTCTGGTGTTCAGCAGGGGGAGAAATCAGCACGTGGGCTTAGGGCTTGAGTCACGTCATATAGGTAGGTACAGTGTGGATCAGGGAACGGGGTTTGTGCCTGAGGAAGGGGCATGGCCTGGGATGATATGTGTGGCATCAGATGGCAACAGAACACCAGCCTTATTGGCTTGGAGCGGATTGATCGTGTTAGAGGTTAATGGACCATGAGGTTGGATATACAGCATGCAGTGAAAATATGAAGGCTCCTAAATGCTGTGTTGAGAGTTAGAGATACAGCTGGTTAAGCACTCAGGGTGTGAGGACCAGCCAGCGCCCGCTTCATGCAACACCTATGAATGGCAGACAGAGAGGGAGGCTTGTTGCAGCTCGTTAAACTTCTTTGCTCCAAGAAAGTTGACTGCATTGATGTTAACTAAAAGGAGGTCTCAGTTGACCTACCACAGGGGAGCTGCTTTAGGTCTAACTCTGTTCACCATTTTATCTTTAAGCTGAACGAAAAAACAGAAGGTGCTTTTACCACATTTATCAAACTATGATGAACCCTCAGCTGAGAGGGAGCAGAGAACACCACAGGAGTTACAACCGAGATTTAATGTTATTTTGGATAGACCACTGGGTAGAAATGTGATGTTATGTATTTATGTTAGAAAAGATTCATTTAATGTGATATATACTTTATGTTAGAAAGATTCATTTATTAAGTGTGGCATTTGCCATAGGGAGCCTAATTTGATAGAATTTCATGTGAAAAAGAACTTGGGGGTTTTATTTACCAGCCAAATGTGAGCCAATAATATGACACAATTACTAAACAGTCTTTGAAAGTTTTAAGTTCATTAATGAAAGGATGGTGCATGGATTTGAGAAATAAAGGAAGTCTCACTGTAGTCTGTACTAGTTTGTGCATGTCTGTTGTATTTTGTTTCTGTATGTTTCTGTTATATTTTGTCCATTTCTTTGGAAATGGATATTGACACATCAGAATCCAGAAAACAATAATCAGGATGATAACTATATCATTATAAGGGTTGGTCAAAGGAAAGGGGGTTAGCCTAAAAAAGAGAAAATTTAGGGGGAGATTTTTAGGTGAGCATTCTAAATATCTGAAAGCCTAAGAAATAGAACTAGTAGAAGGGTAGGAGTCACAGCGAGAAGGATTTCAGCTCAGGACAGGGAAGAACATTTCTGTGATCGTAGCTGTATTACAATGGAATAGGCCTTGCAAAGTACTGAACTATCCCCTCCATAGACATGTTCAAACAAAAGTAGGGGCCGAGTCAAAAGGGATTTCATCCTGAACAAGAGGTGGGGCCTCTCTAATCCTTATCTCTTTAGATTTTAAAATCTGGTGAGTTCTGCCCTAGTTCTTAGCTTTGTGCCCATTGTTAACCAAAATTAATAGTTCAGCTCATCAATTTCGACTAAGCGTATATAGAGACATGGGGCCCCAAGGGGCAGAGATTGTCCTCAAGATGCTTAATCATTTGTGATGGGGTGGCAGTTTCCTCAGTCCCTGGAGTGGCTTGCACCCTCTTTGTGAGGCTTTCTGGATTTCAACAACTATCCTCTCAAAATCAGAAGGGGCTGTGGATGTTCCCCAACACAGCTCCCTTCGCCGAACTTGCACACCAAACATCTCCAGAATTATACCATCCATTTCTGGTCACGCTGTCTTAGGTTGCTTTTCTTCTATCAGCTCTGTGATTGGCAACCCCCAGCTCACTTTATGTTATCTCAGCTGTTTGGGGCATTCCTGGGAGAGATGAGTAAGTACTGACTTGCACACACTCTAATACCGTTTTTCCCAAAGCAACATGTCTCTTACTCTAGGAGGTGGCTGCTTGCTAGCTAGGGAGACCTCTGCCTTCAGTTTGCTATTTGGGACCGTACATTGATATACATTACATTCTAGCTCCTTCTCTGACCACACGCTCCCCCAACCAGATGAAAGTTTGCAAAGGTTGTCCTGTCTAACCCTCTGCCCAGAAAAACCCTATAGATTTCTTCCCTGGTCCTTTCTTCTCACTCCCAGCTCTGAGCTCTGTTGGGCACGTGGGTGCTGTTTTGTGTCAGCTTACTTGGGGCAGTTGAGGAAGAGAGAGGGCTGTGGTCTGAGGCCTGCTTCCTGTAGCAATCCCTGTGGGGCCACCCCCCAAAACTTGGGACTGCCATATGTCTGCCATGGCCTTTCTGAATGAAGTTGTTCTTCTCTTCTCAGCCAGCAGTTCCTTCTCCTGGAGAGAACAAGTCCCCAGAGCTCCAATTAATCACCCAGCCTTGGCTCAGTTCTAACTCTTACACTCTGCACCAAATTCTTTCTTTAATATGTTTCCACCCCATTAATTCTCTCTGAGGCATTCAGGATGTTGGTCTGTGATGTTCTGGCCTAGGGCAAGTGGTGAGATCTGAACTCTGGGGAGGTTTTTGGAAGTGGGGGCATCTGGCCCTTACTCCTCATTCTGGGCCCCATGTGACGGACAGCGTACTGTGCAGTTAATGGCAGCATTTCCTACATGGCAAGGCCTTCCTGTAATCATCTAGTTTACTCTTTGCCATGCCCTTGGTGGGGGAGCAGGTCAGGTGGAGCAGGTATTATTATCACGGACTGAAAATGGTCAAGAATGAGGCAGGTAATATGGATCCTTTTCTGTGGCTGCTTCTAATTCTCCAGACGACGTGGTCAATTATACGATGAAAGATCATTCGTAGAGCAGCAGGCAAAAAATTTTAACATTGATTTCTTTTGTTTTAAAGATCAAAATTATAACCCTTCAGTATGAGATGGTTTCATAAAACATTAACTTTTCTCTTTCTTGTCTTTGCATAAGGTTCAGAGTGGATATAATGTTTTGAGACAACATAGCTCCCCTGTTACTTAAAGCAGTGGTGAAATGCCTAAGTATGGTATGCAAATGTGAGGACTTCTGAGAGGTTTGCCTCATGCACATCAATATTCTGTCCTGAAGGAGCCCTGACACCATGACAGGGGCATAGGTGGTGCAGTGACCAGTTATTTCCTGAGTAGGTGTGGCTTCAGGGAGAAGGATTGATTATAGGAAATGAGTCTGTTTACTGGGAAATGGGGATTGTCTCAGAGTAGGAATAATCCCCCCAGGTTTCTGATGGAAAACAAAATAGAAAACTTCCCCAAAGTACGTATATATGTGTGTGTAAGGGAATAGAGAACACTAGTCCATTTTCATTTTCAAGGTGAAGCCAGGGGCAAACTTAAAAAACACTAGTTCCCAGGTTGAGCCCAAACTGAACCAATTATACAGGTTTCTCAGGTCCCCAAATCTTTATTTAGTACATATACCCAATGGCAGGGACTTCTAAACAAGGCCAGGACCGTAGAAAAAGGAGCTGTTTTACTAAGGACCTTTTTATGCACACACAGTTAGTTTTTACAGAACATGATTTCAGTTCACTAGGAATCCTTTCACTGGTAGGAAAGTTGAGACCTAGAACATAGGGGTGTGTGTATCCAAGTGCCAAGGCAGAGCTGGGGCATCCTGCTGTGGGACCAGAGCACGCCTCACATATCCATTCCTGCACGCACACGTGTGGGCCACAAACCTTGAAGAAATGTCTGCAAGCTACAGGGGAGCCTGCGAGAGCCCAGGCCACAGATGAATGGAGGCCCACTGGCTGCTGGTGGACGCTGTGCTGTATTGGAAAGCACGAATGCTTTGAAGCCGGACAGGCTTAGTTTTTGAGTGCCTTCTTTGTTCCTTGTTAAATGTGCATTTTTGGAAGCAATTTACTTAGCTTTACTCAACCTTAGTTTCCTCATTTGTAAAAGTCTGTTGTCCATTGCATTTTCTTGTAAAAATTGAATGAGATAACGTGTAAAGTGCCTGGCACTTAGTAGGTGCGTAGTACATGGTAGTTGCAAGTACTCTGATGATTTTGGCTGTCATGAGATTTTACTTTCAGTTTCTTAGCAGATCTACACTCTTCTATCCTTGAAGACAGAAAGAATGTGTAGAATATTGAGCAACTGCTAATGTCACATAGATACTGTGGACAGATTAAGGCGTAATACTTCCCCTCAAGAGCCTTATTGTTCAATGATGAGATATACTTGCAGATAAACAAGTATAATACAATGTAATAATTGACATATAGAATTATGTATAAGGTAATGAAACTAGAGAATTTGTTTACTAAGTGCTTACTATGTGCCTAACCCTGTGCAGTGAATCTGGCACACTTTTTAAAATATAATCCTCTCAACAGCCCTGTCAAGCAGATGCTATTATTGCCATATTAGAGTTTAGGAAACTGAGGCTCAGTGGAGTTAAGAAACTTGCCTGAGAGTAACACAGCTACTCTGCTTGGGGCAGTGGGGGGAGGGTATCCAGAAAGACTCCACCGAGGAGGTTGTGCTTCAGCTGAGAGCTGCAGGACGAGTAGGAGTGTCACATGGACAGCATTCCCGGGCGAGGGAACAGGATGTACACAGCATGGAGGCGTCAGAAAGCCAGGCATGTTCAGGAGCTGCAAATACTTCAATACTGCTGCAGCGTCACATCCCAGGCAAAGGGAAGGGGGTAGCCAGTGAGATGCCAGGGATGATTTTCGGACAGGTAGGCAGGTGCCTGATCATGCCATGTGTTGTCATGATAAGGAGTGAGTGTTCTTTATTGAAGATAGGAAGCCACTGAGAGATTTTGAGAAAGGGAGTACCTAGGTGTCTTAGTTTGGGCTGCTATAACAGGATACTATAGACTGGGTGGCTTGTAAATAACGAAAACTTATTTCTCACAGTTCTGGAGGCTGGGAAGTCTAAGATTAAGGCACCAACAGATTTGGTGTCTGGAGAGGCCATTTTCTTCATGAAAAACCATCTTCTCACTGTGTCCTCATGTGGTGACAAGGAGAACTTTGGTCTCTTCAGCCCCTTATAGGGACATTAATCCCATTTATGAGGGCTCCACCCTCATGACCTAATCACCTCTCAGAGGCCCCACCTCCAAACGCCATCACATTGGAGGTTAGGATTTCAACATATGAATTTGAGGGGACATAAACATTCAGTCTATAGCACCATGTCACTTCCAGACATTCTTGTGAGAAAAATCACTTTGGTCCCATCCCAATGAGGAAGATGGATTTTAGGGACCAAGACTGGAAGCAAGTAGATAAAGAAGGAGACTGTGATAATAGTTTACCCATTCATTTTCTTGTCGAACAAATGTTTATTGAGCACATACTACGTGCCTACTCTGCAGGTGTTGGGGGTACAACTGTGAACAAGGTAACCGCTGTCTCCTCACATGGTGCTTGCTTTCTAGCAAGGGGAGACAGACGATAGACAAACAAGGAAACACCCAGCAGTAATAAATGCTATGAAGAAAATGAGGAGGGGTGATAGAGCAGATGAAGGCCGGGGCCACTTGAAGTTGGGTGGGCAGGGTAGGCTTACTGACATGGGAGCATTTAAGCTGAGACCAGATGGACCTACTTCTGAATTATGGGGGTAGACAGAAAAGGAGGAACCCATCAAGGTATTTGGGAAGTAGATCTGGCAGGACTCACATCTGGACCAGGGAGGTAGTCTAGTATATATCTTGGGGTTTCTAGGTTGAGCAGCAAAAAAAGACAGTCTAGAGGTCAAGTGCCTGCCTGGGTTGTGACTGTGACTCCAGCGCATGCTGTGTGATTTCAGGCAAGTCACTTCACCTCTGTGCCTCACTCTCCTCCTCTAGAAAATGTGTGTAGCAGCAGTTCATACCTCACAGGGTTGTTGAAGAATGAATGTGTCTTGTGTGTATGTAATGATGAGAATAGGAATAGTGCCTGGTCTGCGGCTAGTATTTTATATGTGCTTTCTATTATTTTTATCTTATTTTTTATTTTTTGGCAGCTGGCCAGCACAGGAAGCTTACTATTATTATTATATTAAGATATTGGTAAAGGAGGAAGAATCTGGAGAGCGGGGTGATAGTGAGTTTTAGACATGTAGAGTGTAAACTACCCGGGGAGCATGCAAGTGGAGAAATACACTAGGCAATTGGCTGTACAGCTCAGGTGACAGGACTACAAGTATTTGTTTAGAAATGATTACTATGGAAGAACTCATCAATGGAAACATAGTTGAGGCAAGAGTCTTAGGATTAGCAAAGTTTAAGCAGGAGACAAAGGTAGGAAGAATTGTAAAAAGATTAGGGCCGGCCCGTGGCTCACTTGGGAAAGTGTGGTGCTGATAGCACCAGGGTTGTGGGTTTGGATCCCATATAGGGATGGCCGGTTGGCTCACTTGGGAGAGCATGGTGCTGATGACACCAAGTCAAGGTTATCGGTTATCTTTAAAAAAAAGAAAAAGAAAAATTGCCCATTGAGGCCAGGATAACTAGGAGACAGTATTATAGAAGCAAGAAAGAATAGTCACAGGGGGTGGAAACAGATAAGGACTAAAAAGAATCCTCTGTAGTGGCAACTTGGAGGTCATTGATAACCACAGAGCAATTTTATTCCAGGAGAGGGAGGAGAGACTGAACATGGAGATTCATTCTAGAACTTTGCCTGAGAAGGAAAGGAATAGGGACGATACCTGGGAGAGAAGGCAGGGGTGATTGGGGAGAATTTGTTTTTTTGGTGGCTGGCCGGTGCAGGATCCGAACCCTTGACTTTGGTGTTACAACACCGAGCTCTAAGTGACTGAGCTAACCAGCCAGCTGCAATTTTTGTCTGAATATGGCGAAACATAGGCACTTTGTTATAATCTCTGAAGTGAAACTGATAGGTCAAGACTAAGAATGTTGGTACTGGCCAATGCCAAAAAAAATTTAAAAAGACCGAGAAGTTTAGAAGAGTATAAATTCATTCATTCATTCACTTGATCATTCAGCAAACATGGATCAGTTATGAACTGTGTCTTGTGGAGTTTCCAGTCTTATTGAGAAGAGACTATTAACCCAATTGAGAAAATGCAAACGTGGACCTTGGATATGGGCATAGAAGGAAGGAAACATAGTTCCATGGGAAAGAATATCAAAGAAATCAGACCTGGCCAGAGGGCTTGGGGGCAAAGATGTAATTCTTGGGCTAAGATTAGAAGGATGAGTTGGAAGCAGTGAGATGAAACAGGTGAGATGATATTGATGAGTTGAGGCAGGAGCTTGGTTGGTCTTGACAAGGACTTGGTTGGTCCTTGACTATTTTAAGAGCATCAGGAAGCCACTGAAGGTCTTTGAGAATGGAGGTGACAGGATCAAATTTACATGTGGAAAAAATAAATAAAAAGAAAAAATGCATAAAAAGGAAACAGATTTGCACGTGTAAAGATTGTTCTCATTGCAATGTGGAGAAAGGACGGAGGCAGCCCTGGTGGACACAGGGAGACCATCTGAGGAGTTAGGAGGCTATTACAGCAGCCCAGTCTAAGGATATTGGTAGCTTGGACTTAGGATGGTGGTAGTGACAAAAAGTAGATGAATTTGAAATACGTTTAGGAGATAAAATGTCCAGGGCTGAGTGATACATTGGATATACATGGGTGTGAGAGAAGAGAGGTCTTTGGAGCTGAGTCCTAGGATTCCAACTAATTCAACTCAGGAGTGCCACCAACTGAACCATAAGGAAGCAAGCTTTCAGAGGCAAGGAAAGATGGATCCAGATCACAGGTGAAAGGATTGTCCTTGAAGAGGAGATAGTAATGGGTGTGGATGCAGGTAAGTTCATAGGTGATGTGGTATGAAGGTGAGGTGTAGAAACAGGATCTGTTTTCTCTGTAGAACAGGAAATGAGATCATCCAAGATCAAGGAAGGTGGAATGGAAGTAGTCTGAAGTTTGCATTTAATTAATTTGGGGATTTTTTTGTACCACTTTTTCTCCAACTGCCTTAAAAGATGTTCACATCATCATGTACCCTCTTTGAGTTACTTATCTGTCTCCCCACTAGCCCAGGAGACCCTGGAAGACAGAAAGTTTCTCTTGTGTGTGGCACAGAGTAGGTGCTCAGCAGTTATTTGTGGAATTCATGAAAGAACAAATGGAGAAACCAAGGCAGTGGCACGTGAGGTCAAAGGGCAAGCCTCAGGAGTTGGAGTCAGGCTAGGCTGCTGCTTCCAACTCAGGCCAAACCACTGGAATACATAGCTTCCCATTAGGAGAGGTGTCTTCAGTTCTGTTTATCTATCCCAGAAATTGTCCCACATAGCATATTTCCAGAGCACTCTAGCTCCATCTACCTGCCTGGCCTCTGTATTCCCCATGGTCCCATGGCCACTCAGATGATCCCTCGCCATGAAGAAGGAGCCAAGTAGGAAACCCTGTGGGAGCAGTGCCCGCTGGCCCTCCCCCTCCCAGCACCAGCCGCTGACATCACATGCAGGTACAGCTCCATCCTCCCCATCTGAGGAGAAGGACAGAGGAGGAGAGGAAGCTCACCAAGTGCCCAGAGTGCTGCCAGAGGCTGAAAGATGGAGGAAGGCTCTGTGTGGAGCTGTGGCTTGGGCCGAAGGCAGAGGAGACCCTGGTAACACGGGTCCCCAGGCGCTCCCACTTCGGACCCTCCACCTGCCTGTGTTTTGTATTGAACAGCAGGGTGGGGAGAGCTCGTGTGCAGGAGCCCACAGTCGGCAGCTGGGGTGGCTGCAGAGGCAGTGAGTCCACCACGCTGCTGCAGAGTGAGCCCCAGCCCTTGAGGTCCCAGCTGCCATGTGGCCGGCGCTCCCCTGAGCCCAGCATGGTGCAGAATCTGCGCTCTGAGACTGTCTCGTGCAGCACGGCTGTCAAACAGGCTTGTCACTACCACGTCTCCTCCCTGAGGAAGAAGCTGGCCTTTCTACGAGCCAAGTAGGTGGCAGGGGGCCCCTAGAGCTTAGGTGTGGGATCACCTGGGGCTCTTCACAGAGGCAGGAGTACTTTGGAGGTCAGCTCCCATGTTTGGAGGGATTGCACGTCCCCACCAAGTGACAGGCCCAGGAGGGTGACACGGTGATCTGTTGTAAGAGGCTGAGGGGACACAGCCGGCTGGCATGTCGACTGGGAGATTTAGTCTATGCCTCACTGTGTGCCTCCCAGGATGGTTACTTGGCTCTCTGGGTCCTTCCACATAACTGGCCATTGCTTTCTATTTTCCTCTTTCATGGTAAATTACTTCAGTCAGTAAAAAACTTAAAGTTCCCAAGAGGAAGGTGCTGTAGAGTATGGTGTATTCTACCTGGCTGAGAGTCCCCTGGGCAGAGTGCTGGGGTTTTGGGGGTGTTGATAATTCCCTTTCACTGATAGGGTATTTGGGGATGTTGAGTGAGGTGTTTGGGGATGTCCACTCAGTGGGTTCACTTCTTATATCCACTTGTTTGGGATTTTGCTCTGACACCAGAGCTGCTTGAGCCAGCCGCCATGGAGACCTGAGCGCAAACCAGGTGTGGGCCCCTACAGCTGGCAGAATTGGGCTGCAGGGGCTCCTTGCAGAATACGCTGTGCCTTGGCCTCTGGGACAAGCAGAGGGGAGGAGGGTTCCTGGAGAGGGAGGAGGTTCCAGCCCCCAGGATCAGAGCTAAATTCAGAAGCTCGGAGGCATTTGAGAGAGAGGACTGCACACTGAAGGGCAGTTTCTTAGTTTTGTTTTTTGGGGGTTTTTTTTGTCTTTTTTTGGTGTGAGTAGAAACACTGCAGTAAGAAAAAGGAAAGGTGGGACAAATGAGGTGAGGAGAGAAAAGGAAGAAGAAAGAAAGGTACAAAGAGAGGCTAAATGGATTTCAAAGGGAGGGAGGGGCTCAAGGTTGAAGGTGGCTGGATCCTCTCTCTCTCTCTCTCTTTCCCTCTCCCCCGCTCCTCCTCTCCCCCCCCACACACACCCAAGCACAGGCGTAGATGCTTGTTATTATTTAGCAATCTATTGACAAGTGTTCTCTCTATAGGGGGATTCTTGTGACAAGTTTGGAGGGTGGTGAGCAGAGACTGAGTCCTGATTACATGACTTCTCAGATACTGTCTAGTGCTGTGCCATGCACACAGTAGGCACTCCACAGATAACAGCAGAATAAGAGGCCCTCTGGTCCTGCGATATGGTGCTGGTGGCAAGGATGAGATTCTCTCATGAATGGCTGCGTGGAACTAAGGAATGCTTTGAAGACAGGAAGACCTTAGTGTAAATTCTGGCTCTACCACTTACCGGCTGGGGTGCTTTTGTAAATTCAGTTTATCCTCTCTGACACTGTTTCTCTCCTGAAAAATGAAGATAATGATACTTATTTTGTGAGGGTGTGGGGCTTAAAATGAGGTAAAATAGGAAAAGCACTTAGCACTGTGTCTGGTACATAGTAAGCCCTCAGTAAGTACAAACTGCTGTCCGCAAAGATTAGGCCTGGCCTTAGCCTGTAAGGTGCGTGGAAGGTAAGTTTTGAGCTCTTAGAGAACTGGGAGGTTTGAGAATTAAGTTAAGGTAAGCCACAAAGGAGTCAGTGAGGGGTGCCATTTCAAGACTTGTTAGTTGCCAGGGGTAGTCAGTCGGGTAAGCTCTCGTCCTTGCTCTCCCAGTGAGCTGAACTGCAGCTGCCTTAAGAGTGGGCGGAGGAGCCAAAGCGTCCCAACCCGCAGGCAGCCAGTTGCGACTCCATGTGGAGTGGGGGTCCCAAGGGTGCTCAGCCCATTCCAGCCGATCAGGAAAAGGGCCCCATCTCAGAAGAGGCTCACTTTGACCGAATGCCGCGGTGGTCATACCGCTTTGTACATAACTCCAAAAGGGTCCCAAATGTTCTTGTTCTTCAAATCCCAGGAAGAATGTTGTTCACAGTGGCGTGGTGCAGGAAAGAACACAGGGGGAGAGGAAGACCTGAGTTCTGCCTCCCTCCCTGTCAATGACTCGCCACCCAAACCTCCGTCAGCCTCAGTTTTCTTATTTGGGAGCTGTCATGTCGCAGAGGCCACTTCTGACCACCCTGTCCCGGTAGGGTTTCTTTTCCTCACTTGTATCTCCATCCTGGCTTACTTTCCATCTTAGCACTAACTATGTGTTATAATTGTATGTATTTGTTGATTTGGTCCTTGTCCATCTCCCCAACTAGTCCCTAAACTTCATGAGCGCAAAAACCATCTTTGGTTTATTTAGTTACGTACCCAACACATAGCACAGTGCCTGACACAGGATAGGTACTCGGTAAATGATTGGGGTTTTTTTTTTGTTTTTTTTTGTTTTTTTTTTAAAGATGACCGGTAAGGGGATCTTAACCCTTGACTTGGTGTTATCAGCACCACGCTCAGCCAGTGAGCAAACCGGCCATCCCTATATGGGATCCGAACCCGGGGCCTTGGTGTTATCAGCACCGCACTCTCCCGAGTGAGCCACGGGCCGGCCCAAATGATTGTTACATGAGTAAGTGAACCAGTGAAGAACTATCTAAGGCTTTTTGTAACTGTCCCATTCTATGATCATGGGATTCTGTGACTACAGCCCAAATTGAGGGCTGAAGACTAGCTCTCATACATCTGTTAATCTTTTTGAACTTCTTATGGTCATGGAAATAGTTTGATCTGTGACCATCCCTTGTATGTTGCCCTTTTTCTTATCCACATGCTTAGGGGGTCACGTGGTCTTGTGAAGAAAGGCACATATGGCCTTTGGAGAAAAGAGAGTAGAACCATTTTTAGGTCTGGGCTAAGCTCTGACTTTGAAGAGCAGACCAGAGAAGCTCCTGACCCCCTCCCCCCACCCCTGCCCCTTTCTCCCGAGTTTCCAGCTTAGCACTCCTCTTGGCAGTCCTGACTGCTTCTGCTGCTGTCAGCAGAACTGTCTGCAGGTGTAGCCATCACCTGCTCTATATTTCTCCCACTCCAGCATTTCTTCTTTTCTGCCTGAGAAAAGGAGGTTGTTAATTATAGCTCA
Organism: Galeopterus variegatus; assembly: GCF_000696425.1. Lineage (NCBI taxonomy): Eukaryota > Metazoa > Chordata > Mammalia > Dermoptera > Cynocephalidae > Galeopterus > Galeopterus variegatus. The sequence continues at coordinate 13,901 of NW_007745371.1, forward strand.
GCAAACTGCTCTATCTCAGCTGATGCCATAGTTGGGATTTAAGTTTGGACAACTGGCAGGAGGGATGGTAAATTTCATTCCCCAGATTCCCTACTTCCTGCTGGGAGAAATCCTGTCCTCCTACCAGCCATGGTGAAGAAGGAATGTGAGTGGGTGACAGCCTGGGGGCTCAAGTCAAAGACTCCAGCCTCAGGCTTGTCCTGCCCTGTCCTGCATTCTTTGCCTCCCTCTTACTCCGGGGTTGAGATGAAGTCAGGGGACAAAGCCCCTGGTTCTCCTCTCTACCACTCACTGGTTAATAATGTAAGCTCAGAGCAGCTTTTTGCAGAGAACACTCCTTGCTTACTCATCTAGGTATTGAAGAAATCATGTACCAGAGGTTGACACTCCAGCTTGGTAGAAAACCCCATCGGTAAAAATTTTTTGAACATATTACCACCAATATATATTATAAATTATATATGTGTACTTCTGTTCTAAATATTTTGTATATAATATGAAACAAGTTTTTAAAGGATGAAATAAAAATATAAATACAAGTTCTAATATTTTCTTCCTGCACGGCCATGGTTAAGCGTTCATGTCTTGATAATAAGCAACCTATTTGGGAGACCATGGTCCTAAGGCAGTGGTCCTCAGCCTCAGTGTATCAGAGTTGCAGTCAAAGCTTATTCAGTTTGCAGATTCCCCAGGCCGCTCTTAAATTCTGTGTCATGTGGACTGGGGTAGGCCTAGAAATTTGCACAATTAACACACGGTCCAAGTGATTCTGACCCAGGTGGTCTTGGACTATACTTTGAGAAACATGTCCTTACCCCCGAAGCCTCCTGTGATCCTTCTCTAGCTAGTTTCAAGCACACAGGGTGCTTTAATAAGGGTGGGGCACGGAAGGGCCTTTTACACCTAGTGGGGGACACAGCTTCTGTTTTCCCTTACTTGTCTTCTGCATAGCCCAAGAATCACCATTCTGCAGCAAGG
>NW_007745372.1:0-10446 GCF_000696425.1 Galeopterus variegatus
CCATAGAATAGTGAACTCTGAGGCCACCCACCCTCCTCTGCTGGAGCCAGGAGGAAAGGCCGAGCTGGGGAGTGAGGCTGTCCACCCTGGCGTCCCTCTCAGAGCCCTCTGGGCCCCATGAGAAGCCGGCACCCCCATTCCCTGTACCCTGCCAAGCTCCTCTGCAGGTGGGACCTGCTTGGGAGAAGCTGGTGAGAGATGGGAACTGAGCAGGGACCTGTTGTGTGGGGGGACTCCCTTCTCTCACCCACACGTTCCCTGCTCCCTGCCAGGCTCTGCACCCAGTGGCCCTGGGGCCACAGGGACCAGTGTGACCCAGCAGTCCCCGGATCTCCCAGGTGGAGGCAAGGACATTAAGAACTGGAAGCTGTCCTTGAATGGCAGCCCCATGAGGCTGGTGGCAATGACCCTGGCACCTGGAGCTGGGCCCAGAGAGGCCTTAGTGGACACTACTAGTGGCTCTATGGGCTGGAGGAGGGTTGCCTCCCTCAGGAGTGGACCAAGGAGAGGACCCGGGAGGACCCCTGCTCTTGGTGGGACTGGGGCACATGCTGGTCCTGTGGCCTGTGGCACTGGCCAGTGGTGTCCTAAGGGAGCAGGGCAGGCCTCCATGTCTGCAGGCCCAGCTGGTCCCTTCACGGACTCAAATTTATTGTGCAATGTTGGCCAACCCCCTGCTCTGGCTGGACCTCAATATCATCCGTAGACAGGAGACAGGGCAGGAGAGGGCCTCAGCTGGACGCCAGAGACCCCCAGGTCTGGCGGCCCAGGCCTGTAGCTGTGAGGGCACAGCCTCTCTGGGCCCCTGTGTTGAATTTCTGCATTGGAGGAGATGCCTGGAGCCCTTGCTCCCTACACGCACAGATGAGGGCCGGGAGGCAGTGCAGACCCAGGACCCCAGACTCTGCTGCTGCCCCCAAGTGACCCTGCTGGCCTCCTCATCCCCCTCCTGCTTTCTCTGCACAGAGCACAGTTAGAGCCAGCCTCTGGCTCCTGAGGGTGGACCTGCTCCCCTCTGCTGCCCCCTGGTGGCCTCAGTGACTCACAGTGGCCCAGTCCAGAGCTCCTGGCACCCACAGGGTCATAGGGGGCACCCACGGGGCCAAGGGGAACTCACAAGGTCATGGGGGGCACTTGTGGGGCCATGGGCACCCACAAGGCCTGGGGCACCCAGAGACCCAGGGGAACCCCTGGATGGGTGCCTAGGGCAGGGGGCACCCTCTCCAAGAGCTCTGGCTGAGAGTTTCACCTGTGTTATTCCATTGAATCTTCACCCCCTCCCCCCAGGAGGGGTATTTTCAGGACTGCCACTTATAGCCGTGGAGTCTGAGGTTGATGGGACAGAGCCTGCAGGAATCGTCAGGTGTCCGGTGATGTTTAAAGTCAGACACCTCAAGCAGAAAAGTGATCACTGCCCACCTGTGAGTCAGCAGCCACCCAGGCTTCAGGCAGTGGGAGGGCGGAGTGAGTGCAGGAGGGCCTATTACTCTGGGGGGTGGGGGTGGAAATGCAGGTGGGACCTGGCTCTCCAACTGAGGGAAACCAAGGAAGAGAAGAGCCCAGTTCATGGGTACAAGAAGGGGTCTATGGGACGCCTTCCCAAGCCCAGGGTGCAGGGGGTGGGGCTGGGATGGTGCCCAGACGGCCAGGGGAGAGAGTAGCCCGTGCCCCCGCCTGCACCTTGCACCCCCAGAGCAATGAGCCGGCACCTCCCACCCTCTCTGGCTTCAGCCTCCCAGCCCAGCCTGAGCTCACCGAGCCCCCGCTGGAGCCAGCTCCCTGCCAGTGGCTGGACATACCCTCCTAGTCCTGTACTGACCCCCCAGGAGGGGCTTCTCAGATGAGGGGGACCTGGTGCTATACCCAGCCTCATCAGGGTGGGGGCTGAGAGGGCTGACCGGTCAGCAGCGAAGGATGTGCTAGCCCCATCCCATCAGCAGGTGCTTGCTCATGTGGGCCCTTCTGCCAGGACTGCCCTCTGCCAGCTCTCACCTCTCACCTCCAATGTCGGACACCAGCATGCCCCGGCTCTCCAGCCCTCCAGCCTCCCTGACTCTCCAGCCCTTGCCTGGATGCCCACCACAGTGAGCACACGGCAGGGGCCCAGCAGGGCCACATCGTGCTGGAGCAGGAAGGGCCATCATCCACCGAACCCATATGTCAACTTCTGCTGGTGGGAAAACTGAGGCCCAGGACCAGCCAGACGCAGACATTGGGTCACTGGCCCAATCTCGGAGGCACCAAATCCCTGGGAAGCAAACAGGGCAGGCAGAAGGGTTGTGTGGGAGGTCCCCAGCCCAGACCATCCTCCAAGCCCTCTCCACCCTCCTCATCTGGTCGCCCACACTGGGAAGGGAAGGAAGGGCTCCATCATGTACACAGGGGAGGCAGGAGGTTTGGGCGGACTTGGCAGGGATGGAGGCCCTGGGCTGGGACTGGGTCTCTTGCTCCCATCTGGGCTTTTCCTGGGGACCCAGCAAGGTGGCCAGTCTTGCTATTACCCCTAATGTCATTTTATGGAGATGTGGCCTCTGAATGAAGACACCTGGGGGGTATGCGTGTCATGTGGTGGGTCTACTGGGGGACCAGGACCCCATCCAGTGCTCTGACATGGAGGGAAAGCACGCACGCTCAGCTAACCTAGGTGTGGCCATGACCGAAGGGACAAGCAGGGGCAGCAAGGCCCAGATGTTTGTGCCACAAACATGCCCAGGGCCAGCTGGCATCCATCAGCCACTTGACCAATGTCCTCGGCAAGATGCAGTATTGGGAGCCAGGCTGCCTGGCTCCCCTGCAGGCCTCTGCCGACCCCAGCTGTGCATCTCTGGGCAGCTCACTTGACCTCTCTGTGCCTCATTGTCCTTCTGTGCTTCAGGGTAATGGTCGGCCTCACTTCCCAGAGCACGATGATCAAATTGACACACAGAAGACACTGGGAAGGACACCTGTGCACAGGAAACGCTTGATAAATCTGAGGTGCTGTTAGTGCCACTGTGTGTGGACATCATCGGCCGCCAACGCCAGGGGTTCAGAGAGGGACAAGATGTGGCCCCTGCTCTTGGGGGCCTCCCAGTCTGAGGGGCAGACACATGACCGATGTCAACCCTCCTGGCAGCCTGGGGTGGGAGAGAATGACTCAACCCTGGGGAGCCATGGGGCTAGCGTCCCTAGGAGGGGACAGTGTCCCTAGAAGGGGACATTGGGCTTGGCTGGAGGGTGGCGAGGGGCTTGCTGGGCCCTGAAGAGGTGGATGGCATCACAGGTAGAGGGGCTGCCGATGTAAAGTCCGTCCACATACTCAGGATGCACGGGGTGTGTAGGAGGCATGGGGGGTACAGGGACAAGGTCTGAGTTTGCCCGCGAGGGGCCCGAGGGCAGATGGCTGGGAAGGCCACCTATTTGTCCTCTTGGCAGATGGCCACAGTGCCTGGGCCAGGCAGGGTGAGCTTTGCCCCCACGGGGCCTGGTGCAGGCAGGAGATTTCTGGGCTCCTGTCACGCTGTGGAGTCTCCCTCGGTCCCCACCCCAGCCCATCCTGGCCTGTCTGCTGGGTCCAGCCCAGGGGCCCAGGCAGGAGCGGAGGCTCAGAGCCCTGGGACGCTGCGTGCAGTCAGGAAGACCAAGAAGTCATCATTTCTGGGTTGCGTCAAAACTAATCTCCCCAAGGTGTTGGCTGGGTCTCCACAAGGGAGCGCTCTCATGACGTGACCCCAGGGACCCCAGGAAGAGCCTCCCTGAAACCCAGGGACATCGGGAAAGAAGACAGCAAGGGAGCCACCGTGCTCCGGGCATGGCCACCCCCACCCTCTCAGGCTCTGCCCACCCGCTCCAGCCCCGGCTCTATCTACCTGTTGCAGAGGCAGCCCTGGCTCGGGCTGCTTGGCTGCCCTGGGCCCCACACAGCCTCCACGACAGCCTTCCTGCCCTGGTCTCGCTCCTGCGTTCACCCGACAGTGGCCACCAGAGGGGCTTTCTTAAAATCCTAGTGGGCTGTGCTCAGGCAGGGTAATGGCCACCCCACCGCCTTCCGCAGCGTGGCCCCCCCCTCGTCGCCCCTTCCCTCCTGACACCCACTGTCTTGTCTGGCCTGATGACACCAGCGTGGTGTTACGAGGCCACTCTACCGCTGGAAAGTCGGGAGAGAAGGTCCCAGGGGAAGGGGCAGAGCTGGGCCTGGATGGAGGCTCTGAATGCACCATCTGGGGCAGCCAGCCCTCCCTCTAGCTGGGGGATCCAGGAGCCGGGCTGGGAAGTTGAGGGGGGTGCCACCATCTCCACCGAGGGACACAGCTCGCCCTTGGCCTTGAGTGGCCTCCAGTGGTGCGGGGCAGCCAGGCTGCAGGGGGCCTGGAAACATGACCGCCGCTGTTTATTCAGCTGTCTGGTTGGCGCCGGCTCCCCCAGCGGGCCTGGTCTTTCTGGAGTTAAAACATGCAGCCCTGTCCCCGCTGAGCCAGCTCGTGGGCAGTGGCCATCTCAAAGCAGAGCTCTTCTGTGGGAGTCTTAAGGGCCAAGCCACCACGTGGATGGCTGTGGGCTGGCTCCTCGGCCAGAGACCTGTGGGTGACAGCAGGACCTCGGGGACAGCGGGCCACCCTCTCAGGTCCTGGTGAGAAACAGAGTGACCTCAGTTTGGGTCATTTGAGGAGTGTTTAATAAAGGGACAAAGGCGTGGGCTGAGCTCAGGAAAAGCTATAACTGAAGGAGCCGTTCTTTGGGGCTAGTGGCCCGAGGGGCAGGGCAGGGAGGGGCTGAGCTTGGAGAGCGGCCCTCGGCCCCGGCCAACGCCTCCCACGGCTGAGGCCAAGAGGAAGCCCTAGCACAGGGCGTCGGCCCATGTGTCCAGCTGGAGGGGTGCGGAGCGGGTCTGGTGAGGCAGAGGGAAATCAGGGAGCAGGGCCCTGGAGAAGCAAGAAGGGCGGCAGAGGACCCTCCTTGCCAGGGGGACAGGGCGAGGCCAGCCCCAGCAGCAAGGTGACTCTTGAGCGGAGGATCCCTCCGGAAGGCGAAGGACTGGGGCTCCGCAGCTGCCCCGTCTGCCACGCTGCTCCCCTCCTAGCACCCTGCCGTGGCCCCATCAGGGCCCTTGGGTGAGGTGGGCCTGTGACTGCAGCTTGGAGAGCGGCCCTCGGCCCCGGCCAACGCCTCCCACGGCTGAGGCCAAGAGGAAGCCCTAGCACAGGGCGTCGGCCCATGTGTCCAGCTGGAGGGGCGCGGAGCGGGTCTGGCGAGGCAGAGGGAAATCAGGGAGCAGGGCCCTGGAGAAGCAAGAAGGGCGGCCGAGGACCCTCCTTGCCAGGGGGACAGGGCGAGGCCGGCCCCAGCAGCAAGGTGACTCTTGAGCGGAGGATCCCTCCGGAAGGCGAAGGACTGGGGCTCCGCAGCTGCCCCGTCTGCCACGCTGCTCCCCTCCTAGCACCCTGCCGTGGCCCCATCAGGGCCCTTGGGTGAGGTGGGCCTGTGACTGCCTCCGTGAGCAGGTGGGGGAGGCACTGCGGGAGCTCTGGGGCCAGGCTGGAAACGCCCTTCGCTTCTGCCTGGCTCCCTTGGGTGCCGCTCTGGGAACCCAGCTCACAGGCAACAGGTGGGGGAGGCACTGCGGGAGCTCTGGGGCCAGGCTGAAAACGCCCTTCGCTTCTGCCTGGCTCCCTTGGGTGCCGCTCTGGGAACCCAGCTCACAGGCAGCAGCCACTCGTAGGGGGCTCTGACCGCCAGACCTGTGAACCAGGAAGCCTCCAGATCCCAGTCCCCTGCCCTCGCCAGCGAGCCACCTCCAGCAAAGGCCCCCAAAGTGGTGGAACAGAGACGAGGCCTTCCCACTGTGACACACGGAGCCTGTGAGTGTGACTAAATGGTCCCTGCCAGCGCCTCCATCTGCAGATTAGGTGGCAAGCGCAGAACCTGGAGCAGCCCCAGGCTTCTCTGGCTGGTCTCTCCAACACGCCTGAACACCAGTTCTCTATCTGCCCTGGAAGAGACGTCTTCTGCTGGCCCACGCGGGGCTGGAGCGGCCACAGTAGGTGGAAGTGACGTGGCAGTTGCTGCCAGCGCACCACGGGGACCCCAGCACCCTGGTCTCTGTGCTGCCAGCATCCTGGTGCCTGGGCTGTGTGCAGCTGGGACCTGCCCAGGGTGGAAGGGGCAGGGGCATCACGGGGCGTGGGGGGCGTGGAGCAACTTGTTCTTTTATGAACAGCCATAGGAGAGGCCTCGAGTGCCTGGTGAGAACATGAGATGTTGTCGGACCCCCCAGGCAACTGGGGGGCCACTGGGTGGGTGGGGACGGCCATTCTGAAAGAATTGGACTCTTGGGCATTGCTCTGCACCTGCTGGGTCTGCAAGGAGGCAGGGAGCCAGATGGCCAGTGCCTGGGGAAGTCAGACGGAGAGCCAAGTCCTCCAGCATAGGCCCAGCGCCCAGGAGGCACCTGGCTGGGATGACAGGGTGACAAGGACATTGCCCAGGGTTCAGTGTTCCGTCTCAGGGTCACAGGATCAGCCAAAGAGGACAGAGCAAAACAGGTCTGTAGATTAAAATTGCTGCACAAAGCCAAGCGACCGCACCACGGAGACAGACCAACCTGCATTTCCTAACGGTGCCCGCCTCTTTCCTTCTGTGTCCTCGTTTGTGCAGTTGGGAGAGTGACCTCAGGCCACTGGGTCTGTGAGGATGGAGCGAGGTGCTATGAGGATGGGCATGTGCTGAGGGCCTGGCACATGGGGGCTACATGCCCCAGCAGCCTGATTTGGGCTTCACCTGGAAGCCCCAAAGTCCCGCCCAGGCCTGGCCCAAGCCGTTGCTCAGAGTATGCCTGGGATGGAAGGGGGTCCCATGCCATCTTTTCTTATTGTATCCCCCATGGCACCTTCCCCAGGATGAAAACTTCAGGATTAAGACCTGGTGTTTTATTGCACCGATGCAATAGCACTTTGCATAAACTGCCGCTTTCCCTGTTTGCCTTGGCTGCTGGGGAGCTCAGAGCCAAAGCTGTGAGCTCATCTCTGGCTCCACTGAGAACTACCTTCGTCCCTCACTCTTCCTTCGTCTTTCACTTCTGCTTGTACATACATCGTTGTGTGGCATCTTTGCTGAGCACCCAAATCCTTTCTGGACAAAGTGGCCCCTGATTCCTTCCTTTGAACTCTGTCCCCGTGATGTAGAATTCTGCCCTTTGGGAATTCACCTTGAGCTTGGGCTTCTACTCGACTCGGTGTCCATGTCACCTGTCCCCTGCACACCTGTTTCCTCCATGATCAATGCACCTTGTGCGGCTGTGCAGCTGGAATAAGACAGGCACAGAAGGGACCCGCGCACAGCAGCATGAGGTGGAAGCTGCCAGGTCACGTCTGTTTCTACTGTGCTTTGATTCTGGTTCATCTTCTCCAGCAGCCTGGCCCTGGGATCCTGAGCCCAGGAGGCAGGAAGCCTATAGGAAAGATCTCCCCACTGCTGAGCTGTCCCCTCTCATCAGGCGATGTCCCATGGATGGCTCCCAGGCCTCTGTGGGAGCCTGGTAGCAGGTGGGGGCCATCAGGAGAGGCTGCCTGGAGGAGGGGGCCTCAAAGGTGAGAAATGAAGGCTGAGTGGGGTCAGCCAGGGGAAGGCAGTGCAGGAGAGAGCAGATGGAAAGGGCAGCCGTGAGGACAGGGCAGGCCAGGTGGACAGTCTTTCCGAGGCCAACGAGCAGAGAAGGTCCTTTGAACTTGGCCTTGTGAACTTGTGCCAATCAGGCAGAGCTACCTGCATGAGCCAAGACAGGGAGTCAGGGCTCCCATGTGCCTGTGGGGAGGGAATGGAGGGGAAATAAATCCCAGAGGCTCAGGTGTGCTATGCTGAAGAGCAAGGCCTTCAGGGAGGCCACAGGGAGCCACGGAAGGTTGTGGGGGGAGGGCATATACCAGGCACTCTGCTCGCACCAAGCACACAAGTCTGATATGTTCATTTAATTGGACCCAACGACTCTCTGTCGATTGGGCATGGCCATCCTTGCCTGGTGTGGGGGATGTGCCTTTCTCCCCAAGATTGCCCCCCAACACTGGGCAGCGGGGGAGGGGAAGGAGGAATCTTAGGGAGAAATAACGGAGACTCTGGTCAGTTTTTCAGGTTAAAACACACTTTGAAAAGCATGCTTCAGACAACATTTGAAAGAAAAACAACAAAAGAAGATTCTAGAAACCAGATCCCTGGCCAACATGAGTTCATTTTCCAAACTCTGGCTCTGGGGGGGTGATGGGCCAGTGCCCCGGGCCTGGCACTGCTGCAGGCCTCAGGGGAGAGGACTGGGCCTGAAAGGGGCCAAAGACCCTCAGTAAAGGACAGGAGTGGGCTCTGAGGGACAGGCAGGGCTGTCCTGTGCCCACTGCCCAGGGGAACCCTGCACAGGTCCCTGGGGCCTGCTGAGTGGCAGGGCAAGGAGGGGGCAGGTCCAGGAGCGACCACAAGAGCTGTGACCGAGGTGGGGGTGACCCAGAGGGGGCTGGCCTGTTAAGGGACCGTGGCAGCCATGCCAGCCAGGGATGAGGACCACCGCAGAACACCTGCCTGGACAGATGGTGTCTACGGCCAGGCACCCCTGGCAGTGATGCTGTAGGCATCAGGTGGGGCACTGAACTGACTCAGTTTACCCCACTGAGCAAGATCATACAAATTCAGTTATGGATGAATGAAATCTGTTTCCCCCATCTGAGACTTAGCCATCTTTCCTCAAAGGACATTCTGGGGCATGTGGTCCTTGACCCCCGAGGTCTGGTGGGTGGGGTGGAGGAGAGATGGGGGTGCGGGGAGGTGGGGCAGGGTGTGGGGTCAGGCTCAGGGTGATCTCAGCTCCTGCAGGGCCCAGTCCAGGGCGGGTGCCGTGGAGTTCAAGGGGATACTTATGGGTTCCCAGCTTTGACCTCTGCACCTGTCCAAGCCCTGCACCTGGAGTCGAGGGTCCCAGTTCCCACGGGGCCAGTGGCTGGATTCTTTTTCTTTGGGGAGGAGAAGGCGGCCAGTCCTGCAGTCGTTTCACTTGTAAGTTAGGGCTCGGCTTTTCCCCTCCCACCTTCTCCCCTGGTCTGGGCTGAGAGGGGCCGCAGTCTACAGTCAGGGCCATGGTGGGTCAGCCACCTCCAGGATGGGTGGCTGGGTGGTCCGGAGGGTCCCTAGGGGCCTGAGGCAAGTGTGTGGGTGGAAGGGCAGGGGAGGGGTCACACTGGGAAGCAGGGGACCGCCCTCCCCGTCCAGCCTCTGCTCTTGAGTTTCTGGGTGGCCACAGAGGGCTGTGGGGCCCAGGTCCCCTCCATGCAGCCGGCCAATTCACAGTCCCCACAGGCCCAGCTGGCTGCTTCCGGCCAGCCAGGCAGACAATGCGCTGGCGGGGAGGGGTGGCCCACGGCCAGGACCATCCATCCCCCCAGCTACACAGGAAGATGGAACTCAGAAGATGAATGTGTCCTGGAGTGAACCCGCTGCCCAGGCACTGTGATTTAGGGCTCCAGATTCCNGATGAATGTGTCCTGGAGTGAACCCGCTGCCCAGGCACTGTGATTTAGGGCTCCAGATTCCCGGAAGAGGCGTCTCCATCCTGAGTCAATCTGGTTCCTTTCAGCCTTACATGGCCAGGGTCCTGGGACCCTGTCTATGGGGTGCCGGGGGGGTTTCCTCTTTCTACCCTCTCCTGCAGGCCTTGCCCTTGGGCTGTGCTGGCAATGTGCTGAGCTCCTTGCTGCCGCAGGGCCTTTGCACGGGCTGTGCCTCTGCTACAGTGCTCTTTCTCTGAGCCCCTCAAGGCTGCTTCATCCAGGTCTCCATTCCAGTGGCCTCCCATGGCCTCTGCCCCTCTCCTTCCTCACATCGGAGTCCTTCCTGTCAGGGGTCCTGTTCATGTGACCTCTGTCCCATCTCTCCAATACAGGTTCCCACCTGTGCTGGGACCTCTGTCTCGGTCCTGCTGTATCTGGCGGGACTGTGCATGGTCTCCCTAGTCGTCCCCACCCTGCTTCTCCTGGCCACGCTCCATCCTGGCACTCTCCTCCACACCTTCAGGCTCAGCTCTGGAGCCTTCCCTGACCCCCATCCCCTGCCCACCTCCCCCAGCCTGCATGCCCCACCCCCAGCTCCTTGCCCAGGCCTCAGTGGTGCTCAGCCTTGTGGCCTCCTCTAGGGTGCCAGCCTCACCCCCAGGGCTGTGCATGTACCAGACCCCCTGCCAGCATCGCCCCCCACCCGGCTCCCACCCCCTCCTCAGCTCTCAGACTCAGCCAGGTGGCACCACCTCGGGGAAACCCTCCCTGATCTCCCTGGCGGCATTGGGGACCATCTAGCACTGAGGAAGGCCGTCTGTGCGACTCCGACTGGTCTGTCTCTCCTGCTAGACTCTGGGCTCCATTTTTTGTTGCGGTTGTTTTCAGGGGAAAGTCCTACATTTCTGTGCATACTTTGGTGTCTCCAAAACCTCTTAGCAAA
>NW_007745372.1:11245-13375 GCF_000696425.1 Galeopterus variegatus
CGTCTGTGCGACTCCGACTGGTCTGTCTCTCCTGCTAGACTCTGGGCTCCATTTTTTGTTGCGGTTGTTTTCAGGGGAAAGTCCTACATTTCTGTGCATACTTTGGTGTCTCCAAAACCTCTTAGCAAAAACCCTGGCACGCAGTAGGTCCTCATGAAGGTCCTTGTTCATTGCCAGATTGCTGAATGAGTGAGCTCTGGAAGCTTCCTCGATGTTCTGAGCTCTACCCACCTGCCCGCCCCACCACCCCGTAGCCTCGACCCGCCCCCTGCCCCTCGGGGTGGGAGGTTGGCTTCAGGGTCTCCCCCGCCTCTGCGAGCTCCCTGAAGGGAGAGCGTGGGGTGTTATTCAGCCATCGAAGGGACGGGCCACCATGAGCTGCCCCTTCACACCCGCTAGGGTTGCTATAACAACCACATAACAATGAAGACAGTGGTGACAATACTGAGGATAAAGCACAACAGAGTGAAACGAGTGAGTAGGTGGGGGAGTCGGAGCCCCACACAGCACGGCTGGCAGCGCGGCGGGGCAGTGCTGGGGACACAGCCGTGAGTTCCTCAAGCAGTTACACACCGACGGACGACTTACCGTGTGACCCAGCAGAAGTGACCGCAGGGGCTGGGACACATGCGTGTACACCAGCGTTCACAGCAGCACTACTCACAGAGCGCTCAGGTGCAAACAGCCCCACGTCCACCAACAGATCCCCAGACACACAGAATGTGGTCTACCCTGAGCTCCGTACGCAGCCACTTGGGGACTGCGGTGGCTTCTGCTGCATTCCATTCCAGTCCCATTCCATGGCCCTGGGCCCCCAGCAGGACGATTCTGGGGCCTGTGGACTCCCCTCAGCCCCATGGGGACTGTAGATTCAAACACTTGTCCTACCATTCCTCATGGGGACAGCCGAGGCCCCAGATGCCACATTCCCATCTGGGCCTCAGTCTCCTCATGAGGGGTGAGAGGGCAGAGTCACATAGCCCGTTGGCCTGGAAGCTGGGTCTTCGAGTGTCCAGAACCTGCACCCTCCCAGCCTGCCTCCTGTAGCCTCTGCCCCTCTGTCCTTCCCAGGATTCTGGGCTGCAGCGCCCAGGCCTGACGCACACAGCTGGCCCCACAGCCACATCTTATTCCCTGCTGCAGAGTGCCCTCTGCTGGACGGACTGGGAGTTGTCGGGACGCAGAAGAGGAATCTGGAACTGGGCAGACCCGCCAAGGTCAAGTACACCTTGGAGGGCCAGAGGCCAGGGACTAGCTGGGGAGGAAGAGTTGCTGTGGAAGTCCTGGGGACATGGGGGGCAGGAAGCACACTGAGGCAGGGAAAGACCTCCGATTTCTCAGGAGGGGCTGGTGTCACTGCCTCATGGTGCAGGAAGGACCTGGGACCCTGAGGCCAGGAAGGGAGGCAGGTGCCCAGGCTCCACGCTCAGGGTTTTGTCATTAGGTAAAAATGTGGTTGCCTGGAGGCCCAGGAAAGAGCTTTCAGGGCCCTGGGGCACTGGGTGTCACCAAGCCTCACCCCAGAACTGCCCTGGGTCCTCGTCTCAGGGCGTCCCTGAGACAGGGAGGGGAGCCATCCTTCATAGGGGCTCTGTGGACTTCCAGCCCTGGAGAGGCCACCTTGCTGCCATGCAGAGCCCTCAGAGCACAGGGTGCTGGGGGCGTCAGGCCTCCCCCACCCTCACCACAACTTCCAAAGTGCCCCTCCTGCCTGGCCCAGCTGCTGATCCCCAAACACAATTCCAATTCTGCCCACTAAGAAGAGAATGACCCCTTCATTCCCATATCTGCCCCCAAACACACACACAGATAAGAGGTCCCGGGAAGCCAGGGCTGAAAAGGTGGAGCTGTGAGGTCGCCTAACACCCACCCCCCATCAATTCCATGGAAAACTGAGGCCCAGGTGGGCGGCTCTTATCCAGGGACCATAACACGATGAGGACAAATCCAGATCCCAACTGGGCCCAGAGGGTGAATAGATTCCCCTTTTTATTCTCTGAAATACCACCACTCCCAGCAACAGCACCATCACCACCACCTCCACCATGGCCACCATCACCTTCTCAACTACCTTCACCACCACCTCTACCACCACCACCACCTCCACCATGGCCACCACCACCTTCTCAA
>NW_007745372.1:14230-14878 GCF_000696425.1 Galeopterus variegatus
ACCTTCACCACCACCTCTACCACCACCACCACCTCCACCATGGCCACCACCACCTTCTCAACCACCTTCACCACCACCTCTACCACCACCACCACCTCCACCATGGCCACCACCACCTTCTCAACCACCTTCACCACCACCACCACCTCTACCATGGCCATCACCACCTCTACCATGGCCGTCACCACCTCGACCATCACCACCACCACCACCTCTACCGTTACCACCACCACCTCTACCATCACCACCACCTCTACCACCACCACCACCTCTACCATGGCCACCACCACCTCTACCATTACCACCACCTCTATCACCACCACCACCTCTATCACCACCACCACCTCGACCATCCCCACCACCACCTCTACCATCACCACCACCACCACTTCTACCATCACCAACACCTCGACCATCACAACCACCACCACCTCTACCATCACCACCACCACATCTACCATCACCACCACCTCTACCATCACCACCACCACTTCTACCATCACCACCACCACCTCTACCATCACCACCACCACCTCTACCATTACCACCACCACTTCTACCATCACCAACACCACAACCTCTACCATCACCAACACCACAACCTCTACCATCACCACCACCACCACCTCTACCATCACCACCACCACC
>NW_007745373.1:0-733 GCF_000696425.1 Galeopterus variegatus
TCCCCACCCCTTTAAATTAACCCTTTCCGGTCCATATGCCACTAAGCAGGTACCAACCTAGGAAAAAAAAATTCATCCACTCAGCAATAGTGGCCCTTTCAAATTAACAGGGAGGTGGGGTCGTGGGGAGGGGGGAGGAGACAGAGAGGGGGAGGGAAGGACCTGGTCAGGGAGGGGGTTTTTCTTGTCATTCAAGTTAGGGCTGCCACGAATGTCCCGAATCTGTTGGAGATGTCAGAGTGCAGGGACCGCCAGGTGGGCACGGAGGCTCGGGCCTTGGCATCACTCACATCGTCTGTGCAGTGGACAGATAGGCACTGCAAGTGGCTGCCGGGCTGGGTCGCTGAGGCCTTGTTCGCCGGAAGGTCATGGGCTGTGGGGAAAGAAGGAAGAAAGGACAAGGACGTCAGTGGCATGCTTAGCTCTGAGGGAGGCCCTGATGTGGGACAAAGTGACAGAGGCGTGAAAAGAGAGGCAGTGTCCATGTCCTCTTTCCCTGGCTAGAAGTAGTCTGCGGACATCTAGAGATATTTGGTTTAAGTCCTTCTGCTCTTGCCTCTGATTTGGCTGTGAGGCCTCAGCCAAGGGAAGGTCCCCTGGTGGGTCTCAGTTTCCTTCTTGAGAAATAGGAAAATTGGGCAGGATAAACTCAGGGTCTGCCCATCTCTGATGAGAGTTCCCAAAAGATTAACTGGACATGAGGTAAGTCAGGAAGGCTTCCTGGAGGAGGGGC
>NW_007745373.1:6033-6313 GCF_000696425.1 Galeopterus variegatus
TACATGGCATATTTTTCCATCCTTTAACTTCCAATCTATTTTTTATTTCTGTATTTAAAATGTTTATATTACAGATAGCATGTAGTCTGTCTTGATTTTTATTCAACTGATAACCTCAGCCTTTTCGTTGGAATTTTAGTCTGTTTGTATTTAATGGGATTACTGATATGATTGCATTTTAGCCCACCATTTTGCTATTTGTTTTCGAAGCATCTCATCTCTTTTTCATTCCTCATCCTCCTTTCCTACCTCAAGTGAACTTCTTTAGCTTATGATCTTA
>NW_007745373.1:8289-8697 GCF_000696425.1 Galeopterus variegatus
AGTATGTAGTTTTCACTTAGCATAATGATCTTTGAGCTTCATCCATGTTGTTGTGTGTATTAATATTTTATTCATTTTTGTTGCTGAGTATTGCTGAAATCCTTGTCAACCCCTTAGTTTATCTCTTGAAAAGGTGATAGACATGTGAGTATTTCCAGTTTGGCTTTGTAATAAATAAAGCCACTATAAACACTTGAGTAGAAGTCAGAATAGACATGTCTTCCTTTCTTTTGGATAAATGCCTCAGTGTGGGATTGTTGGATCATAAGGCATATTTAATCATATAAGAAATTGTAATACTGTTTTCAAAATGAGTGGTAACATTTTGCCATTTCCACCACTGATAGATGAGATTTCCAATTGTTCCACATTCTGTCAATATTTAGCATTGTCACAAGCCTTCACAAG
>NW_007745373.1:14202-14876 GCF_000696425.1 Galeopterus variegatus
CAGCCCACTAATGGCTGAGTCCGGAGTCTTTTTGTAGGGGAGCTCTCCCTTCACTCGGGCAACTTTCCTTTTGAGATCTCTGCCCCTATGGCCCACTAGAACTGAAGTCTTCCCCCAAATAAAGGTTTGAGTTTTCACCATCATTTCTAGGAGCCCCATGGGTTTCTCAGTCCCATCAAAACCAGCAAGCATGGCCATAACCACAAAAATGAAAGACCCTGAAATAGACCCAGGCTGGGAATATATTCTACACATTAGCAGAAAACACAGGCTGTTTCAGGAGAGTCTTTCTGTGGAACTGCCTTCGTTTGGGTTTGGCTTCCAAGGCCCACCACCCTCTTCCATGGGCGTCCTTTGTTCCATGATGAGTTGGAACAGAGCTNATCTGATTATCTTTATCTTCTACTTGGGATGTTTAATGTGATTATCCATATGATGGGATTGGAATCTACCATCTAGCTAGCTGCTTTCTATTTATTTCATATGTTTGTTGTTTCTCTCTTATTCTGCCTTTTCTTAAAAATTGCGATTTTTTTTATTGTTCTATTTTATCTCCACATTTGACTTACTATTTACATCTCTTCTTGTAATACTTTACTGCTTGCCCTAAGACTTACTATCCCCATCAATACTAATCAGAACCTACCTTCAAATACTATTATTCTGCTTCATGA
>NW_007745374.1:0-649 GCF_000696425.1 Galeopterus variegatus
CAAAACAAACCAAAGAATCTGATTAAAAAATGGGCAAAAGAGCTAAGCAGGCATTTCTCTAAAGAAGATATACAAACGGCCAACAGTCATATGAAATAATGCTCAACATCACTCAGCATCTGGGAAATGCAGATCAAACCCACACTGAGATACCATCTCACCCCAGTTAAGATGGCTAAAATCCAAAAGACGCTGAAAGATAAATGCTGGCGTCGTTGCGGAGAAATAGGAACTCTCATACGTTGTTGGTGGGAATGCAAAATGGTGCAACCCCTATGGAAAATGGTTTGGAGGTTCCTCAAACAGTTGAAGATAGATCTACCATATGACCCAGCTATCCCACTGCTGGGAATATATCCAAAGGAATGGAAATCATCAAGTCGAAGGTATACCTGTTTCCCAATGTTCATTGCAGCACTCTTCACAAGAGCCAAGAGCTCGAATCAGCCCAAATGTCCATCATTGGATGAGTGGATACAGAAAATGTGGTATATCTACAAAATGGAATACTACTCAGCTATAAGAACGAATGAAATACTGCCATTTGCAACAACATGGATGGAACTTGAAAGAATAATATTAAGTGAAACGAGTCAGGCAGAGAAAAAGAAATACCACATGTTCTCACTCATCGGAGGGAGCTAAAAAA
>NW_007745374.1:1649-7659 GCF_000696425.1 Galeopterus variegatus
GGAGGGGACACACCTGGGTGGGAGGGGGGAGAGGGAGGAGGGAGGGAGGTTTCGGTGATGGGACACAATAACTA
Source organism: Galeopterus variegatus (assembly GCF_000696425.1). Lineage (NCBI taxonomy): Eukaryota > Metazoa > Chordata > Mammalia > Dermoptera > Cynocephalidae > Galeopterus > Galeopterus variegatus. Next base: position 1,724 of record NW_007745374.1, read on the forward strand.
ACTACATTGTATATTGACAAAATAAAAAAATAAAGAAAGAAACAAAGAACAAAGAAACAAAGAAATAATAGAAGTACAAAAGAAAACGAGTAAATACATTCTAGCATGAGGGCCTTCACTAAGAAAGGCATTTTCCATAGGGAAATTTTGAAGCCCTCTTGATCTTACTCTCATTCTTAGATAATTAAATTCCTTTTCTCCCCATATAGTTTTTCTAAGTTTTTTTTTAACTTTGTGGCAGCACTAAGATAGCTTGTTCAACCTCATTTTCTTGGAAGCCAAATGAATATAAGAGCCATTTAACTTGCCATACTTGCATATTTTTAATACTAGCTTCTCCAGTGTGAATAAAACCCCTGAACGCTTCACCTGGCAAACGTAAGCTCTGGAAGACTTAGCTTCTGAAAATAAGTGAAAATTGTTAGAAACACGCTTATTAGGACCCTCCCTACAATAAATTATCCAGAAGCTTTGTTCATAAAAGGGGAAATAGTATACTCAATAAATAAGGCAATAGAATTTTTAAAATTATTAATTAATACATTTTTGGCATAATCAAATTGGTCTGGCAATACAATGTCTGTAGTTTTGCAACCAATTGCCATCATGATTGACATTTGAAAGTGGCTTCATCTGGAACTTTGTTCATTCCCAAAAGTGTTCCTTTCACACATTTTTGTGCCTTGGTTTTGACAATACACAACATACAGGGCACATTTCCCATGTCATTCCTATAGACATGCAGCTGTGTAGGTATTTCAAATTCAATATGAGAATTGTGTATGAGAAAGCTTAACACACTTACATTCATCATCACATCAGATATATTTGGTCTTAATTTTGTCATCTTACTTTATTTTTTTTTAAATTTGGTTTTATGCTTTGTTTACATCCAGCCAAATTTTGTTACTTGCTCTTCCATTTTTTTTCCTCCAGAAATCTAAAACATACAAATACTTTTTCTCTTTTACACTAATGCTCTTTCCATTCACACATACACTAAAATAGCTAATAGATATTAAGCTCTTACTATGTGCTGGGAACTAGGGTGAAAGTTTAGCTCACAAAGAATCCTCTATGCCTCACAATAAATAAAATAGGTGCTTCCTCCCTACTTTATACATGCTAAGTAACCTACTCAAATCGGAAAGGTATAAGGAAAAGCACTAGGAGTGAAATCCAGGTCTGTTGGACCTCAGAGCTTGTGTTCTTAATATTACGAGGGAATACGTCCCTTTAATTATCAATGCAGGGTGAATAAACGTCTAGCTGGGAAGATTCAGAATGCAAGACCAGGGGTGTAGAAGAAAACTAGGCTGGTGGGTAAATGCTGTTTTTTCTCTCCTAGTTTGAAATAACGTTGTATTATTTTTTGTCTTTTACATACATATTTTAATATTTTCTCTATTTGTCATTTGCTTTGCTTTACTTCATGGCATCTTCTTTTGTGACAACTGTAACTCATGATGACCTTATTTTTAATTTCAGCCTTTGGTAATATGTTTCAATGATCTTCCATATTACATTATTTTTAAAATAGGCACCAATTTTCTAATATATAATTTTGTATATTAAAAGAAGATTTTGAATATTTTAACATGTATTTTACCACGATATGAGATTAATTTTAAAAATAAATTGCTATGTGATTTTTAGAATATAAATTTTCTAATGAATAATTTACACATGATGCTATACACACAAACACTAACATATAATCTGGTACTCCTATCATACTAATTTTAATGATCTTACTTTTATAATACCTTTTAATGATGGCTGAAAAAAATTTCATTGTACTGTATTTTCAGTTTTTCCCTGGGTATTCTGGATTGTGTATTCTACTAGATACATTATAGAACATTACTTTTAGAGAATCATTTTAGAAACATTTACAAATTACATTTTTAGTGGAAATTTAAACATATTATCTCGAGAAACATTAAGTAACAAAGTAGACATGTTAATAGGAATTGTATCAAACCTAAAGATTTAATTTAGAAAGAATACCTGACTAGGATTTACTTTTCTTTAATGAGAAACTTTATTAAATGAATAGAGAACTAATTGGAACCAATGAACATTATCATTTCTTCTCATTTGCACTATTAATATCATTAATTTCATGATATCAAACCACTTTTTCATGTTTCAGGATAAAGCTATATAGACTACGTTTCTTATAGTACGTAAGAATTTTTGATTTATCCTGCCACTTAATATTTTCCTTTATATTTATCTGCGATATTGACTTTTCTTCTCTTTAGAAAAGTTGTGTCACTGGTGCTATCTAGATTGAAAGATGAATTTAGTCAAGTGCTATAAAGGAAATGGAGAGGAACCTATGAGAAAATATAGCAGGGACTCTGAAATAGATTTGGGGGTGAAATAAAAGCTGGTGAGAGCACATGATTGCTCAGAATTTAAGATACGACTCAAAAACTGAATAGAACCTACGCAGGCAAAGAGACCATGAAAGAAACCTTCTGGCAAAAAATCAGCATGTATAGAAAATTCAAAAGTTTGTCCAATTTGAGCAAATGGTAATGGATCAGTACTATTGGAGTGTGGGAGAGGAGGCCTCAAGACCACTCAAATTTAGATTTAGAAAGGAGTAGGGTCATGAAAAGTAGAATGTGGAGAAGGAACCAAAGAACTGGCAAGACAATTGGAAACTGTCTTAGAGACAGTCTAGTGCTGCTGTAGAGGTTATTTTGGATGCATCAGGGTTGTCTTAAACAACAATAACATACTGGATCACAAACTATGGTTGGTTGATCTAGCATCTCAACAAGGATGTAAAAGAGAATCATTTTTCCACTTTTTTGCTCTGTTGTCCATAGTGTAAATTTTATCTAAAGGCTGACTCCATATCTTTAAAGGGTGAGTTTCCTCTCTCTCTCTCTCTCTCTCTTTTTCAGACCTGTGACCAACTCCTTATGTTCTATTAGTGATAACTGAGTCACCTGCTTATCTCTGCATGAGCAAAAGAAGTGAAATTACTCTTAAAACAATTGCAATGGTGCTAGGGATGGGACCAGCATCGCGTAAGGTAGGTGGTAGGGTGGTGATGAATTATGTGCCTAGAGGAATTAGGATTCTGTTAGAAAGGATGAAGGCAATAAAAGATGCTAAGTAGGCAATCAACAATGTGCAACACAAAATTAATATAAATGATGACTGAAAAGTCTAAATTTGATTCAGCAACTAGGTCATTTGTGAATATAGCAAGTTTCAATAGAGAGGGAATTAGATTAGAATGGACGGAAGAGAGTGGGAAGATTAGAATGGACGGAAGAGAGTGGGAAGTGAAGAACTACAGTCTGAGAATTAACAACACTTTCAAAAAGTAGAGGTCAAATAAAGGGGGATAGGAAGGTCAACCAATAGGGCTGGGAAGAGTGCTGGAGATGGAATCTAGATCCTATGGAGAAGACTTGGCCACTTGCTGGAAGCACGATACCTTCCATTGCAATGGAGTGGAGAGAGGATGGATGGAGATGAAGGAATATTCTGTATCTGTGTGGGAACATGCAATTGCTCCTACGTGGTGTGAAAATGTTACTTTTTGAAGTGTAAGATAGGGTCGTGAGCAGAGAACGAAAGAGGTGAAGGAGATCAGGGGTTTGAAGAAAGCAGAGAAAGAAACAAATGGTCAATGAGAGAGTATAAAAAACTTCTTGCAAGGGAAAGTTGATACGGAATCCAGAAGGTGCTGAACGCAGTTGTGATTTCATGCTATGGTTTTCCCTTTTTTAAGAATTTGGTTTGGTTTTCCTTTCTTTCTTTCTTTCTTTCTTTCTTTCTTTCTTTCTTTCTTTCTTTCTTTCTTACTTTCAGTAAGTAAGAGTATATTGTCAAGAATACGTATTATGTGCATGCGTGTGTGTGTGTAGATGTGTGTGTGTTTTTGATAATTATACATGTGTGTATCATTTTGTGGTTTCTAACTCCTGAAGAATATTTTTTCACTTTCTTAGACATGCTAGCCAACTAAACTATACTTACATATACTTTTCCTCAGAAGTTTTTCCTTAAAACTTTAGTGTAAGGAGTATAATTTTTAACCAGTGTAGTGTTATTCTTTCATGGCTATTTGTTTTCATGATAATATGTTAATATGATCTTTAATTATTCTAGGTATAGGTCAATTTGTTCATTTTACCTGGCTCCGAATATGCCTTTTTACTCTGCTTATATATTTCTTTCTTTGATTTAGGAAGGCTTTAATCTACTATATTATTTTTCAATTTGTTCTATTCTATCAATTATTAATATGACTTATCTGATATATGTTACACCAGAAGAAGCTATGATAGAGTGGGAACAAACACAGTCAGAAGACTGCAGTTAAAGACTCAGCCTTCTTCTTGCTACGTGGCTAAATCTGTGTTATAAACCATTGGTTCTCAAAGTTGGATGTGCATCAGAATCATTTGGACAACTTGTTAAAACACAGTCAGTAGTTTTCAGGTTGGGGCTGAGAATTTGCATTTCTAACAAGCTCCCAGGGGGGCACTGATATTGCAGGTGTGGGGACCACACTTTGAGAATAAGTGCTCAAAACCATTACATTTTCTTGCTTCATCAAATCAGAGTAAAACAGCAAGGGAAGAAACTGTACTGGCCACATTAGAAAAATAAAAAATAAAATAAGCACTGAGTAAATTCCGGAGGGTTTATTAGTTCTTCTGTATTGGAAACATGCTTACTTGAGGGAGGCTTTGCAGAGGGTTAAGATTTGAACCAAGCTTTCTGACACTGCAGATTATTCAAAACTGGAGTGGTTAACCTCAGAAGGAAGGGAGATACCTGTTGATGGAGTGTGGATGTGTTGTCCCCTCCAAAACTCATGTGGAAATTTGATCGCCAATGTGGCAGTGCTGGAAACTGATTGAGTCATGGGGGTAGATCCCTCATGAATGAATTAAAGCTCTCTTTGGGGGAGGGTGATTAATGAGTAAATTCTCAGTCTGTTAGTTCCTGAGAGAGCTGATTGTTTAAAAGACCATGGCACCTCCTTTCTCTCTCTTGCTTCCTCTCTCCATGTGATCTGCTTGTCCCCTCCGGCTGCCTGCCACTTTCCACCATGAGTAGAAGTAGCCTGAGGCCCGTGCCAGATGCAGCTGTCACAGAATCATGAGCCAAATAAGCCTCTGTTCTTTATAAATTACCAGTCTCGGGTAATTCTGTTATAGCAACACAAAACAGACTAAAATACCTGTCAATGGTAAGGTTAAAGAAGTGATGGAACGAACCATTGGCATGGATGTTACTTGTGCAGCAGATTCAGATATCTGGTACATTGTAACGAACATCAGTTGGGACCCCTTTCAATGCTGCCATGCACAGATTTGAAGAAACAAAAGTAAATGGACTGGAGTCAGAAGTCAGGGTTCGAATCCCAACTCCATAAATAATAGGCTTCGTAAGGTTTGGAAAAGTATTTAATCTCTCTCAATCCCCTTGTATTAGTTTTCTGGGCTGTTGAAACAAGGTGCCACAAACTTGATGGCTTAAACAACTGAAATTTATTGTCTCACAGTTCTAGAAGCTGGAATTCTGAGATCAAGGTGCTGAGAGGGCTATGTTGTCTTTCAACACTTTAGGGAAATATCTATTCTAGGTTTCTCTCCTGGTTTCTGGTAGTTTGTTGGCTTTTGGCAGCATAATCCCAACCTTTAAATGGTTTTCTCCCTCTGTGTGTGTCTCTGTCCAAAAGTCACTTTTTTTAAAAGAGCACTAATCATATTGGGTTAGGGGCCCATCTTACTCCAGTATCTTAACTAATTACATCTGCAAGAACCCTATTTCCAAATAAATTCACATTCTGAGATACCGGGGTTTAGGTCTTCAACATATAAATTTCAGGGAGTCCAGGGGGGAACACAATTCCACCTGGAACGCTCTTCTTTGTTTCTTGTGAAAGAGATTTA
>NW_007745374.1:8060-14875 GCF_000696425.1 Galeopterus variegatus
TCTTACTCCAGTATCTTAACTAATTACATCTGCAAGAACCCTATTTCCAAATAAATTCACATTCTGAGATACCGGGGTTTAGGTCTTCAACATATAAATTTCAGGGAGTCCAGGGGGGAACACAATTCCACCTGGAACGCTCTTCTTTGTTTCTTGTGAAAGAGATTTAAAGTTACCTAATAGGATTGTGGAAATTAAATGGGAGAATGTGTGTAAAGTTTTTATCTCATAGTAGCTTTTCAATGCATTGTAATGTTATTATTAACTCTTGTCTAATCCTTCCAGTGATCACCTTTTTCCTATCTGCCATCTACATGTAAGTCACATGGTTATCTAGAATTCCTCCAGTACATTAAAGTATAGAAGTTTAAAAAATATATACTATGGGATAAAATTGTTTACCTTTTGCTCATTTCTGATTTATTCCCACCTGCTTGTGAGAGGGATTAGTATGTCTGAGCCATTTCTTTTCAAGGAGAACACTGCTGCCTTGTGGACAGTCCTATTCAGCGGAAGCATCTCCAGGGTAAAAGGCCACTCTCTCTTTATACTCATCCAGCACTCACTTCTATTTCTTTCCCCTTTAGTTATTTATTTAATTTTTGCCCTGTTTTGCTGCCAAATGTATCTCAGATGATGAGACCCTGCACTGGGCCTGTGACCAGCAGGAACTGAATCAATGCTGAGAACACATTCTAACATTTGAATGGGCAGCTTGCAGGTGGTAATGACTTTCAGTCACAATTTGTACCAGAATCAATGCCATGCATCAGCTCACTAGTCCATTACCGATTCTCCCTCTCTCTCAGCCTATTACCAATTTAACGTCCCAAAGTTCCCTTTCACAGTCTCCCTTCTGCTCTTGCTCTCTTCCTCATTCAATTATAGTGACCTTGGTCAGGGCCGGAATGCGATTTCCATGCAGCACAAGGCAAAATTAAGTTGCTGTTCCAAAACCACCTGTGTCTACAGGCATTTGGATGGAGAAAGAGTTTGGCCATTCTGTGCACATGAATTTTATCACACAAATGCAATATTTTGTTCAGCCTTCTAAGGCACCTGGTCTTACACTTCATACTCAAAAGAACAGGTGATTAAGTTGCTGTTCCAAAACCACCTGTGTCTACAGGCATTTGGATGGAGAAAGAGTTTGGCCGTTCTGTGCACATGAATTTTATCACACAAATGCAATATTTTGTTCAGCCTTCTAAGGCACCTGGTCTTACACTTCATACCCAAAAGAACTGGCGGTTCAGCCTTCTAAGGCACCTGGTCTTACACTTCATACTCAAAAGAACAGGTGAAAGGATGATGTAGGAAACACAGTGTGTTTGCTTCTAAAGTTGTACCAAGCATCCTCTCCCTACCCAGAACCACCTATAAAGAGAGTAGAAAAAAGATGACCCCAAATAGAAAACAAACAAATCAAGATGGATGCATGTTTTTATATATATACATTATTAATATAGTTAGTGGGAAAATCAGTTCAAGTATTTATCCCAAACAAACAAACAAACTACCATTTATTGGACATCTATAGTATATGCATATATGCTGATGTTCCCCCTCAAACCTTGCAAGTTTATGTATCATTCACACTTTTCAGATAAGAATACAAAGATTTGATTAAGTTAAGTGAGTAACTCGCAGTTATATCACTGTTAGATAGAGGAGCTGGGATTTCATCTTGTCCTGCCTGGGTTCCCTAGAGCCTCTGCTCTAGGTAGAGTCTGGTGATGTTTTCTGGCATCTATACTTCTGGCCACACTGTAGACGCACAGAGCATATAGTATATTTAGTTTACCCAATCACAGTACATTTTAGACAAGGCAAAGTTGTCATCCTTAAGGGTCTACATAGTGTTCTTTTCAGTATCCACCCCTTTAACCACCTTCCTGTCTGGACAGACTGGACAAAGGCAGGTCCAGGTGAGATCACTGGATTCTGTGTCACTGTGTAACCAAACTAAGGAGAGTATCCATTACACTTTCCTTTCATGTGCTTCCAACAGATCCCAGAAAAAGCAAGTAAATTTTATAACCTGTTTCCAGCTCTGCTAACCTGCCTCCCACAGTTGACTGAAGACATGTATTTTTGTTCATTTAATGGTATATATATACACACATACACTCATATGTATACTATTACTCTATACATCTGTGTATCTCTATACACATATATTTTTAAATTTACATTCTTATTTATATTGTGTCTATGATATATTTATATCCTTGAGAACCAGAATTTTTGTAATATTGTATCTGTATTCTAGTCCAAATTTGGGCTTTTGGGGCGACCCCCTATTTGAACATTTTTGTCCTATATTTTATCTTAAAAACTGATATTCAATAATTTTTATGATAGCATTTGATTGTCTTCTATCCTCCTTCATTGTTTCTAAATGCATCAGGATTGAAATCCCTGAAGCTTGGCTAAGTAATAATCTGGGTGGTGGGCAAGAACTGGATTATCACAACTCTCCCTTTCCTTGTGAAATTTAGCACAGTTTTATGCACACAAAACTTATCCATTGTGAACTGAATTTACATAAACAACTTTATTCACGGGATTCAAAACTTTCTCATGCTCATTTTGCTATTTGCCTTTCCTAATTAGTGGTAAAATAAAGCCAAAGTAGGCTCCAGAGTGTATTGAGGCCTGTGGATGATGAAGGACTCTTGGCACGAGTTGTATTTTGCCAGTGAACAGTGGAGCTTGGAAGACTGAGAACTTTAGGGAGGCCAATGAGTGAGGAAAGACTAACAAGCTTCTTTTGTCAGCTTTTCTAAACAGGGCTCCACAAGATAATTAAACCCTGATGTTCTAAGAAGCATCCATTTTATCTAATGAGCCACCTTCTTTCCTACACATCTACAACAGAACCACCTATGTATCATCCTAAGGTACGTTGAGATAGTCACTGGAATCACTTTCTGGATTGTGCAGTTTAGACGAGGAACCCCAACTGAGCCATTGAGGAAAGTTGTAGCACATTTCTATTACTCTTTCTCTCTCAAAAAACACAATGAGGGAAAGAGATTACTTGAACAGGAAACACCCCCAATTTAGGGGCAAGTGGAGAGTGACATGCATAAGAATGATTTTTTTTTTCTAATTTAATATAAGTTTTTGATAATCTTACTCCTAAAGAAGCTACTCAGTAGATCATCTCATTCCCTGTACTATCGTTTCTCTCTTTAAATAAGCATATGCCCATATAGAAACATTGCCCTATAAAAATGTTGCATCAGGCCTGGTCAATGACAGTGATGCTAGGATTATTATAAAATATTATAAATGTATTCAAAGAGAAAGGGAAACTTTCCAAATAAATACTTTGTGGCTGAAAATTGGCATCAGACTTGTTTTTTTTAACTGCAAATTAAGATGTCCCTAAAACAGTCTGTTTTAAGTGCTTACTTATTCTGAAAAATGGTCAGAGGTTATTATGATTATTCTCTTCCTTTGTCACAATAAATTTACAAGTTTTAGTAGCTGAAGTGTAATAAATAATGCAACAATAGAAACAACTGGTCCTAGATCTAAAGAAGCAAGGCATAGTTTTGTTTGAGTTTCTAAATCACTTTCATTAGCCAAGGCTGGGACAAGTCTCTCTATTTCTTTGCGCCTGTTTCTAGAACTACAAAATACCAACTCTCAGCCTCAAGGGTTATATTGAAAATCAAGAGATGACATATAAACAAGGCCTATGTTTGCTCTGAAGCAACAATTACACAGTTCACCAATATTTAATGATTGAAATGGGAATATTTTTACTTATTTGCATTTTGCGCTTTATAGACATTGTATCTAGTTATCACACCACCACTATGAAATATGCCAAGGAACATTAAGTAACTTGCCTGAGTTCAGAAAATAAATAAATAGTTACCCTGGACTCCTGTCTGCCTGATTCCAAAGACCAATTTTTGTAGTCTTTACATTATATGAAGGTACTTCAAAAATTGGTGAGAAAATAGTATTAAACAATAACAGGATCCTATCCGTGAACTTTTTGAAGTACCCTCATATAACTCCTTTAGCTATCTACTTTTTTAATGCCTCCTTTGATTTAACTTTTGCAAATCACTTACAACCCAAAAGTAGACCATGGGGGCCATCAATTGAAATACTCAAAGTGGAATGAAGGCAGAATCTTGGAACCAGAAAGTTCTGTCAAAGTCAACTTGGTGAACTCCTTGTCTTACATAATGCTCACCAAACCATTCCAGACACGTTGTCAGGGAAGGAATTAACTGCTCTGCTAACTCCTCCTCTGCCTAACCATGCTTGCTACCCCCAGAGCTCCTCCTTACATCATTTGAATTCCCTCCAGCTGCAATTTATGCCCTTCTCTTATTCTTTCCTCATCAGAGAGAGAACAGCTGGTCACCATACTCCATACAATCACACTTGGGATAATAAAGACGGTTACTGAGTCACCCTTCAATAATTCCAGTCCAGGTCTTGCTACACAGACCTATTTACTGGGGAACTGACAAAGATAGCAGGTAGAGGAAAATACATTTAAAACATATGCACACCTAGTAAAAGGCTGAATAGGAAATCTGTTTTAGGAGTGAATATCATATCTCATTTTAGAGCAGCTAATGTTCCGCAATTGTTTTAAATCTGAATCCCCTTCCATAATGGCTAAAGATACGATATTTTAAAAAACAATTTGGATTTGGCTTTATCTGAGTTTGAGGTAATTAAGTCAGGAAATCCAAGGTGAAAAGAAAAGGTTTGGACAGGGGCCAGCAGGATATCTGATCCAAGGCACATGTGTCTGAAATTAAATTTGGGAGTTAGACTGTGCTGTCTTTAAATCATGACAGCAAATGAAGGGGAACCTTCTGTGTGCTAAGAAAAGGGAATATGTAGGCTGCTGCCTTACAGGAATTGCAGAGGACAGATATAATTCCCAGAAACTATCTAGATTGACTGAAAGGCTGTTTGGCAACACCAGTGTGAGAAATAAGAATGGACTCCCTATAATTACCTCTTCCAAATTCCTGAGAGATTGCCTGTGTGCCCAGTGGATTTGGGCAGGTACAGCTGCTGGAGTGTGCAGGAAATAAGGTATTGCCTAAGTGGAGTGATTTTAAGGGGAATAAACCCTCTTTAATTAGAAATCAATTAGATATATATTGTTTCATTCATTGTAGCACTGTTGTTTTGGTACTTTTTATAAGTTTTCTGCATCTAAGTGTCCCTTGTTTGAGAAATAATAGTTTCTATGAATCAAGTCAGCTAATGGCATCCGGAAAACATGATTCTGCAGGAATGGGAATTATATTCAGTTTCCATTCCTGGCACTAGACAAGGTGAGAGAATGGGCAGACCATTCATTCATTCTTTTATTCTTCCACCCAACTATCCATCAGTACACCGGGATAAAAATAGTATCCCGCTTATAGGGATGAGTATTAAATGAGTCAGCACATGAAGAGTTTCTGATAGTGCACGGTGCATAGTAACAAATCAATAGGTGTTTCTATTGTTAACCATTATTATTATTATGGAGAAAAGGATTTATAGACCTTGAGGAGTGCATCCACAAGCACACAAAACTAGTGTTGAACATGAAAAGTCCTAAAAGACAAAGTCCTAGAGCAGCAGACGTCTTACAGGTTAGTTTTTCAGAAGGAATGAAGTGTTTCAGAAGGTGATGATCTCTTTGGTGCTGATTGGAGCACATCAGAAATATTTTGTTTTTTTCTGGACATAACACTTTCTTTAAAGTGTTATGAAGTGGATTTTGATCGATTAGATTTTATACCTGTAAAGCAACCAAATAGAAAATAGGTTTTCAAACTAATTTGAATTTTTAAAACTGAGAGAGTTTAATTAGTTCAGTTTAGAGAGCAGTTAGTGTATAATACCTTGGTGGCCTTGCCCTGTGGGTGGGAATGTAAAGTGGTGCACCCACTAAGGAAAGTGGTTCTTCAACAATTTAAAACTAGCCTTACCATACGATCCAGCAATTTCACTTCTAGGTATATGCCCTAAAGTATTGGAAGCAGGGACTCAAATAGATATTTGTACACCCAAGTTCAAAGCTGTGCTATTTGCAACAGTCAAAAAGTGAAAGTGATTCAAGTGTCCATGAATGGATAAATGGATAAATAAAATAGGACTCAAATAGATATTTGTACACCCAAGTTCAAAGCTGTGCTATTTGCAACAGTCAAAAAGCGAAAGTGATTCAAGTGTCCATGAATGGATAAATGGATAAATAAAATATGATATACATAAAATGTAATATTATTCAACCTTTTAAAGGTTGGAATGAAATTCCAACACATGCTGCCTTGAGGACATTATACTAAGTGAAATAAGCCACTCATGAAAGAACAAATACTGTATAATTCCACTTATATGAGGAACCTACAGCAGTCAGATTCACGGAGATGGAAAGTAGAATGGTGGTTTCCAGGGTCTAGGGAATGGAGAATTGGGAAGCTGTTGTTTAATGGATATAGAGGTTCAGTTTTGCAAGATGAAGAGAATTTTGAAGATGCATTGTACAGCAGTGTGAATGTACTTAACACTGCTGAACAATAACTCAAAATTGGTTAAGATGGTAAATGTTATGTTTTGTGTATTTTGTCACAATTTTTAAAAAATTTAAAATAAATGAAATTAACAGCATATTTTATTTAAGCCAATATATTTAAAACATTAGTGTTCCAATACATAATCAATATTTTATTTTATTTTATTTTTTTTCATTAAATATTTATTTTGTCAATATACAATGTATATGGTTATTATGGCCCATCACCGACACCTCCCTCTCTCCTCCCTCTCTC
>NW_007745375.1:0-516 GCF_000696425.1 Galeopterus variegatus
TAGCTTGGTTTGATGAGTTTACTTAGATCGATGAGCTTGGTCTGATGAGATTACTTAGATCTATGTGCTTGGTCTAATGAGTTTACTTAGATCGATAAGCTTGGTGTGTTGATTTTACTTAGATCGATGGTTTTGGTTAGTTGAGTTTACTTAGATCGATTAGCTTCCTCTGATGAGTTTACTTAGTTCGATGAGCTTTGTGTGATGAGGTAACTTAGATCGATTAGCTTGGTTTGATGATTTTACTTAGATCGATGAGCTTGGTCTTTTGAGTTTCCTTAGATTGATGAGCTTGCTCTGTTGACTTTATTTAGATCAATGAGCTGGCTTTGTTGTGTTTACTTAGATCGATTAGCTTGGTCTGATTAGTTTTCATAGATCGATTAGCTTGGTCAGATTAGTTTTAATAGATCAATTAGCTTGGTCTGATTAGTTTTCCTAGAACGATTAGTTGTGTCTGATTAGTTTTCCTAGATTGACTTGTTGGGTCTGGTTAGTTTTCCTAGATGGATTGGC
>NW_007745375.1:6033-6279 GCF_000696425.1 Galeopterus variegatus
TTTACTTAGATCGATGATCTTGGTCTGATGAGATTACTTAGATCTATGTGCTTTGTCTGATGAGTTTACTTAGATCGGTATGCTTTTTGGGTTGATTTTACTTAGATCAATGGTTTTGGTCTGTTGAGTTTACTTAGATTGATTAGCTTCCTCTGATGAGTTTACTTAGTTCGATGAGCTTTGTCTGATGAGGTAACTTAGATCGATTAGCTTGGTTTGATGATTTTACTTAGATCGATGAGCTTG
>NW_007745375.1:6448-7357 GCF_000696425.1 Galeopterus variegatus
TAGATAGATGAGCTTGGTGTGATGACTTTACTTAGATCGATGAGCTTTGTTTGATAAGTTTACTTAGATCGATTAGCTATCACTTATGAGTTAAATTAGATCAATAAGCTTGGTCTGATGAGTTTACTTAGATAGATGAGCTTGGTGTGATGACTTTACTTAGATCGATGAGCTTTGTTTGATAAGTTTACTTAGATCGATTAGCTATCACTTATGAGGTAAATTAGATCAATAAGCTTGGTCTGATGAGTTTACTTAGATAGATGAGCTTGGTGTGATGACTTTACTTAGATCGATGAGCTTGGTTTGATAAGTTTACTTAGATCGATTAGCTATCACTTATGAGGTAAATTAGATCAATAAGCTTGGTCTGATGAGTTTACTTAGATAGAGGATTTTGGTCTGATGAGTTTACTTACATCGATGAGCTCGGTCAGATGAGTTTACTTATATCGATGAGCTTGGTCTGATGAGTTTACATAGATCCATGTGCTTGGTCTGATGAGTTTACTTAGATCGATTAGCTTGGTGTGTTGAGTTTACGTACATCGATGTGCTTGGTCTGATGAGTTTATTTAGATCAATGAGCTTGGTCTGATGAGGTTATTTAAATCGCTGGGCTCGGTCTGATAAGTTTATTTTGATCGATGAGCTTGGTTTGCTGAGTTTATTTAGATCGACCATCTTGGTTTGATGAGATAACATAGACTTATGAGCTTGGTCTGATGACGTTACTTAGATTGATCAGATTGGTGTGATGAGTTTACTTTGATCAATGTGCTTGGTCTGATGAGTTTACATTGATCGATGAGCTTGGTCTGATGAGTTTACTTAGATCGATGAGCTTGGTCTGATGAGTTTACTTAGATCGATGAGCTTGGTCTGATGAGTTTTCCGAGATTGTTTCGC
>NW_007745375.1:8540-9482 GCF_000696425.1 Galeopterus variegatus
AGATCGAACATCTTGGTCTGATGAGTTAACTTAGACCAATGACCTTGGTCTGATGAGTTTATTTTGATCGATCATCTTGGTCTGATGAGATAACTTTGATCGGTTAGCTTGGTCTGAGGAGTTTACTTAGATCGATGTCCTTGGTCTGATGAGTTTACTTAGATCGATGAGCTTGGTGTGTTGAATTTACTTAGATCGATTGGTTTGGTCTGTTGAGTTTCCTTTGATCGATTAGCTTGCTCTGATGAGTTTACTTAGATGTATGAGCTTGGTCTGATGAGATAACTTAGATCGATTATCTTGGTTTGATGAGGTTACTTAGATCATTGTGCTCGGTCTGATGAGTTTACTTAGACCGATGGGCTTGGTCTGATGAGTTTTTTTAAATTGATCATCTTGGTATGATGAGATGACTGAGATTGATGAGCTTGGTCTGATGAGGTTACTTATATCGATGCGCTTGGTCTGATGAGTTTACTTAGATCACTGAGCTTGGTCTGATGAGTTTACTTAGATCGATGAGCTTGGTCTGATGAGTTTACTTAGATCGATGAGCTTGGTCTGATGAGTTTTCTGAGATCGATGAGCTTGGTATGATGAGTTTACTTAGATCGATGTTCTTGCTCTGTTGAGATTACATAGATCGATGAGCTTGGTCTGATGAGGTTAATTAGATCGATGAGCATGCTCTGTTGAGTTTAGTTAGATCGAAGAGCTTGGTTTGCTGAGTTTATTTTGATCGATCTTCTTGGTCTGATGAGATATCTTAGATCGATTAGCTTGGGTTGATGAGTTTACTTAGATCGATGAGCTTGGTCTGATGAGATTACTTAGATCTATGTGCTTCGTCTGATGAGTTTACTTAGATCGATAAGCTTGGTGTGTTGATTTTACTTAGATCGATGGTTTTGGTCTGTTGAGTTTACTTAGATCGATTAGCTT
>NW_007745375.1:10378-14875 GCF_000696425.1 Galeopterus variegatus
GCTTGGTCTGATGAGTTTACTTAGATCGATGAGCTTGGTCTGATGAGTTTACTTAGATCGATGAGCTTGGTCTGATGAGTTTACTTAGATCAATGAGCTTGGTCTGATGAGTTTACTTAGTTCGATGAGCTCGGTCTGATGAGTTTACTTAGATCGATGAGCTTGGTGTGATGAGTATAGTTAGATCGAAGGGCTAGGTTGGCGGAGTTTTCTTAGATGGATTAGCTTTCTCTGATGAATTTACTTAGATCGATGACCTTGGTCTGGTGAGTTTACTTAGATAGATGGGCTTGGTGTGTTGAATTTCCTTAGATCGATTAGCGTGCTCTGATGAGTTTACTTAGATCGATGAGCTTGGTCTGATGAGATAACTTAGATCGATTAGCTTGGTTTGATGAGGTTACTTTGATCGTTGTGCTCGGTCTGATGAGTTTACTTAGACCGAAGAGCTTGGTCTGATCAGTTTATTTAAATTAATCATCTTGGTATGATGAGATGACTTAGATTGATGTGCTTGGTCTGATGAGGTTACTTAGATTGATGAGATTGGTGTGATGTGTTTACTTTGATCAATGGGCTTGGTCTGATGAGTTTACTTAGATCGATGAGCTTGGTCTGATGAGTTTACTTAGATCAATATCCTTGGTCTGATGAATTTACTTAGATCGATGTGCTTGGTCTGAATAGTTTACTTAGATCAATGAGCTTGGTCTGATGAGTTTACTTAGATCGATGAGCTTGGTCTGATGAGTTTTCTTAGATCGATGAGCTTCGTATGATGAGTTTACTTAGATCGATGTTCTTGCTCTGTTGAGATTTCATAGATCGATGAGCTTGGTCTGATGAGGTTAAGTAGATCGATGAGCTTGCTCTGTTGATTTTAGTTAGATTGAAGAGCTTGGTCTGCTGAGTTTATTTTGATCGATCTTCTTGGTCTGATGAGATAACTTAGATCGATTAGCTTGGTTTGATGAGGTTACTTTGATCGTTGTGCTCGGTCTGATGAGTTTACTTAGACCGAAGAGCTTGGTCTGATCAGTTTATTTAAATTAATCATCTTGGTATGATGAGATGACTTAGATTGATGTGCTTGGTCTGATGAGGTTACTTAGATGGATGTAATTGGTATGATGTGTTTACTTTGATCAATGGGCTTGGTCAGATGAGTTTACTTAGATTGATGAGCTGGGTGTGATGAGTTTACGTAGATCAATGTGCTCGGTCTGATGAGTTTACATAGATCGCGGTGCTGGGTCTGATGAGTTTACTTAGATAGATGAGCTTGGTGTGATGACTTTACTTAGATCGATGTGCTTGGTCTGATGAGTTTACTTAGATCAATTAGCTCTGTCCGATGTGTTTACTTAGATCGATGTGCTTGGTTTGTTGAGTTTATTTAGATCGATTAGCTATCTCTTATGAGTTAAATTAGATCAAAAAGCCTGGTCTGATGAGTTTACTTAGATAGAGGAGTTTGGTCTCATGAGTTTACTTACATCGATGAGCTCGGTCAGATGAGTTTACTTATATCGATGAGCTCGGTCTGATGAGTTTACATAGATCGATGTGCTTGTTCTGATGTGTTTACTTGGATCGATGAGCTTGGTGTGTTGAGTTTACGTAGATCGATATCCTTGGTCTGATGAATTTACTTAGATCGATGTGCTTGGTCTGAATAGTTTACTTAGATCAATGAGCTTGGTCTGATGAGTTTTCTTAGATCGATGAGCTTCGTATGATGAGTTTACTTATATCGATGTTCTTGCTCTGTTGAGATTTCATAGATCGATGAGCTTGGTCTGATGAGGTTAAGTAGATCGATGCGCTTGCTCTGTTGATTTTAGTTAGATTGAAGAGCTTGGTCTGCTGAGTTTATTTTGATCGATCTTCTTGGTCTGATGAGATAACTTATATCGATTAGCTTGGTTTAATGAGTTTACTTAGATCGATGATCTTGGTCTGATGAGATTACTTAGATCTATGTGCTTTGTCTGATTAGTTTACTTAGATCGATGATCTTGGTCTGATGAGATTACTTAGATCTATGTGCTTTGTCTGATTAGTTTACTTAGATCGATAAGATTGGTGGGTTGATTTTACTTAGATCAATGGTTTTGGTCTGTTGAGTTTACTTAGATCGATTAGCTTCCTCTGATGAGTTTACTTAGTTCGATGTGCTTTGTCTGATGAGGTAAATTAGATTGATTAGCTTGGTTTGATGATTTTACTTAGATCGATGAGCTTGGTCTTTTGAGTTTTCTTAGATGGATGAGCTGGCTCTGTTGACTTTATTTAGATCAATGAGCTGGCTCTGTTGAGTTTACTTAGATTGATTAGCTTGGTCCGATTTGTTTTCCTAGATCGATTTGCTTGGTCAGATTAGTTTTCCTAGATCAATTAGCTTGGTCTGATTAGTTTTCCTAGATCGATTAGTTGGGTCTGATTAGTTTTCCTTAATTGACTTGTTGGGTCTGGTTAGTTTTCCTAGCTCGATTAGCTTCGTCTGATTAGTTTTCCAAGATCGATTCGCTTGGTCTGATTAGTTTTCCTTAATTGACTTGTTGGGTCTGGTTAGTTTTCCTAGCTCGATTAGCTTCGTCTGATTAGTTTTCCAAGATCGATTCGCTTGGTCTGATTAGTTTTCCTTGATCGATTAGTCATGTCTGATTAGTTTTCCTAGATCTATTAGCTGGGTCTGATTAGTTTTCCTAGCTCTATTAGCTTCGTCTGATTAGTTTTCCAAGATCGATTTGCTTGGTCAGATTATATTTCCTAGATCAATGAGCTTTGTCTGATGAGTTTACTTAGATCGATGGTCTTGCTCTGTTGAGATTACATAGATCGATGAACTTGGTCTGATGAGTTTTCTTAGATCGATGAGCTTGGTGTGATGAGTTTACTTATATCGATGTGCTTGGCCTGATAATTTACTTATATCGATGAGCTTGGTGTGTTGCGATTACTTTGATCGATGGGCTTGGTCTGATGAGTTTACTTAGATCAATGAGCTCTGTCTGATCAGTTCACTTAGATCGATTTGCTTGGTCTAATGAGTTTACTTAGATCAATGAGCTTGGTCTGATGAGTTTACTTCCATCGATGAGCTTGGTCGGATGAGTTTACTTAGATCGATGAGCTCAGTCTGATGAGTTTACTTAGATCGATGTGCTTGGCCTGATAAGTTTACATAGATCAATGAGCTTGGTGTGTTGAGTTTACTTCGATTGATGGGCTTGGTCTGATGAGTTTACTTAGACTGATTAGCTTGGTTTGATGACTTTACTTAGATCGATGAGCTTGGTCTGATGAGTTTACTTAGATCTATGTGCTTGGTCCGATGAGTTTACTTAGATCGATGAGCTCGGTCTGATGAGTTTACTTAGATCGATGTGCTTGGCCTGCTGAATTTACTTAGATCGGTGAGCTTGGTGTGTTGAGTTTACTTCGACCGATTGGCTTGGTCTGATGAGTTTACGTAGACCAATTAGCTTGCTCTAATGAGTTTACTTAGATCGATATACTTGGTCTTGATGAGTTTACTTACATCGATGTTCTTGGTCTGATGATGTTACTTAGATTGATGAGCTCGGTCTGATGAGTTTACTTAGATCGATGAGCTTGGTCTGATGAGTATATTTAGATTGATCATCTTGGTATGATGAGATAACTCAGACGGATTAGCTTGGTCCGATGAGGTTACTTAGATGGATGAGATTGGTATGATGTGTTTATTTTGATCAATGGGCTTGGTCAGATGAGTTTANGATTTTAATTACATCGATGAGCTTTGTCTTTTGAGTTTCCTTAGATCGATGAGCTTGCTCTGTTGACTTTATTTAGATCAATGTGCTGGCTCTGTTGAGTTTACTTAGATCGATTAGCTTGGTCTGATTAGTTTTCCTTGATCTACTAGCTTGGTCTGATTAGTTTTCCTAGGTCGATTAGTTGGGTCTGATTAGTTTTCCTAGATCGATTAGCTGGGTCTGATTAGTTTTCCTAGCTCGATTAGCTTCGCCTGATTAGTTTTCCAAGATCGATTCACTTGGTCTGATTAGTTTTCCTTGATCGATTAGTCATGTCTGTTTAGTTTTCCTAGATAGATTACCTGGGTCTGATAATTTCTCCTAGTTTTATTGGCTTGGTCTGATTAGTTTTCCTAGATCAATTAGCTTGGTCGTATTATATTACCTAGACCAATGAGCTTGGTCTGATGAGTTTACTTATATCGATGAGCTTGGTCTGATGAGTTTACTTCCATCGATGAGCTCGGTCCGATGAGTGGACTAAGATCGATGAGCTCGGTGTGATGAGTTTACTTATATCGATGTGCTTGGCCTGATAATTTACTTAGATCTATGAGCTTGGTGTGTTGCGATTACTTTGATCGATGGGCTTGGTCTGATGAGTTTACTTAGATCGATGAGCTCTGTCTGATCAGTTCACTTAGATCGATTTGCTTGGTCTAATGAGTTTACTTAGATCAATGTCCTTGGTCTG
>NW_007745376.1:0-1107 GCF_000696425.1 Galeopterus variegatus
TATAGAGGGAAGGTATCTCAACATAATAAAAGCTATATATGATAAACACAGTGCCAATATCGTCCTGAATGGGGAAAAGTTGAAAGCTTTCTCCTTAAGATCAGGAACAAGACAAGGATGCCTGCTGTCTCCACTTCTATTTAACATAGTATTGGAAGTACTTGCCAGAGCAATTAGACAAGAGTAAGAATAAAGGGCATCCAGATAGGTAAAGAAGAAATCAAATTGTCTCTGTTCACAGATGACATGATACTATTTATAGAAAACACAAGAAACTATACCAATAAACTCTTAGAGTTGATAAATGAATTCAGTAGGGTTGCAGCATACAAAATCAACATACAAAAATAGTAGCATGGCATACTCCAACAACAAACTAGAAGAAAATGAGATCAAGAAAGTAAACCTATTTACAATAGTAACACCCAAAATAAAATACACAGGAATAAATCTAACTGAAGAGGTGAAAGTTCTCTACAATGAGAACTACAAATCGCTTCTGAAAGAAATTAAAGAAGACGCTAAGAAATGGAAAGATATTCCTTGTTCATGGATTGGAAGAATCAATGTAGTAAAAATGCCCATACTACCCAAAGCCACCTAGAGATTCAATGAGATTCCCATCAAAATACCAATGACATTCATCACAGAAATAGAAAAAGCAATTCTAACATTCATCTGGAGCAACAAAAGTCCCCAAATAGCCAAAGCAATCCTATGCAAAAAAAGTAAAGCTGGAGTCTACACTTCCTGACTTCAAACTATATTACAAATCTGTAGTAACAAAAACAGCATGGTCCTGCTATAAAAACAGACATGTGGATCAATGAAACAGAATAGAGAACTCAGAAACCAACCCACATATTTACAGCCAACTGATCTTTGGCAAAGGCACCAAGAACATTCATTGGGGAAAAGACCACCTCTTCAATAAATGGTGCTTGGAAAACTGGATATCCGTTTGTAGGTGAATGAAACTTGAGCCATATCTTTCACCATATACCAAAATCAACTCAAAATGGATTAGGGACATAAGTATAAGGCCCGAAACTTTAAAACTCCTAGAAGAAAACATAGGGGAAATGCTCCATGACTTAGAACTGGGCA
>NW_007745376.1:2767-3813 GCF_000696425.1 Galeopterus variegatus
AGTACAGAAAGAGAAATACCTCATGTTCTCATTCATAACTAGTAGCTGAATCAATAAATAATCAAATGAACTATAAAGAGAGTCCGAGAGAAAGAAACAACAATCACAGTAATATATTGAACTTTTAGAAAAGTAGAGGTGTAAAGGTGAAGGTTCAATGGACACAAAGAATGATTACATATGATGAATATGCTAACTATACTGATATAACCACCACACATTGTACACAAGTATTGAAAATCAATGTTGTACTCCACATGTATGTATAATAATAATAATAATAAGACATTTCTAGTTTTTGAAAGAGAAACCATTAGTAGAGGGTACTTGGCCATTTATCATGGCTTCATATTGAATTTTTCAGTATATTTATCCTTCTACTCACACAAAGATTCTCACAGAGTATAGGTTGTGCTCAGTGGGTGCGCTCGTGTTTGTAAACAGAAATGATTCCATCTCCTTCCGCAAGTTGCTCAATCAAGGGTCATGGTATGAAGCACAATAATAAATGCCTAGTAATCGCTACTACTTTGAGGTACAAGTCAAATATCTTCCAGGGATTTACATTTAATAGTTGTTTTCCAGTTATTTAAATAAATATCTAATTGATATCCATATTCTGCTATTATTCACTTTAAGCCCTTGTAAATCTAATTCTATAAAATCTATTTTACTTTGATGTATTTAGATAGGGTTCACTGTGCATCTGTGAATTGCAAAAGAAGCATACCTAGGAAGAACACATATTCTTTTTTTTTTTTTTTCCTGGAAAGCTGAAGGATTAAAAATTTCAAACAAATAAACTGTAAATTAGNTTGGGCAAAGTTACTTAACTACTCTGGTTCCTCATTTTTAAAATTGGGATAATAATGGTACATTAATTTAATCCTCACTGTGAGGATTAAATGAAATAACACATGTAAAGAGCTTATAACAGTGCCTGACACACAGTTAGTGATCAATATATGTCAGCCATTATTAATGTAGACATTTTTTATCCATGGCTTTTGAATTATGTACAACAATAAATTCTCTTTTTGCTTAAG
>NW_007745376.1:6912-7376 GCF_000696425.1 Galeopterus variegatus
TCTTTAAACAAACCTCATGGAAATTATATATCCAAAGGTGCGTTACTCTTTGATTTTAAACGCTGCGTAATCTTAGGAAAACGGCAAATCCAAAAACGATTACAGAGGATGCCAAATTGGCAAACTGCCCAGGTCCCAGTCCCCGGGTGAGACCGGAGGCCGTGAGTAGAAGGTGACACGACCAGGCCGCAGCAGTTTCAACAGTGCTCTTGTTTCTTTAACACTGACCACTGAATGGATATGAGATCTTTTTAAAAATCTGTCCTGCTGTGTCCAGGGGACGCTCAGTCTGTCGTATGGCATGTGTACGTGTTCCTTTTGGTGACTCTCCTAGCCTGTGAAAATACGTTTGGGTTGTTTTTTACTTTATTCACATTATCCATTCCCTCTGCATTTTAGTCTTTGTTATTTACCGTCGTTTATATACCGTCCTTTTATTTCCTAATGTGATAGAAAACACACCC
>NW_007745376.1:9300-10950 GCF_000696425.1 Galeopterus variegatus
CCATCTGGCCATGGTGATTGCGTCAGTTATGAGTATGTGACCCAAGATAGGCCAGAGACATAATTCTGGGACTGTGTTGGCAAGGTGGGAATGAGAGCGTTCTTTCTGCTGAGATTAGTAATGGTAAAGACAATGTAAGCCTGGAGCCGCCAGGAGTCCCAGCACAGAGATCACAAGCCTGTGAATAAAACAAAAACAGAGGACAGCACAGCCAAGAAATTGAGGGTGAGGGGAAGGACTGAGTTCTGTGAGTGGGATTTCAGTTCTTGGGTTTAAAACGTGATCCCTGAAATCAGACTGGCATGATAAATACTACCTGTGTGTGACCTTGGGCAAAGTTACTTAACTACTCTGGTTCCTCATTTTTAAAATCGGGATAATAATGGTACTTTAATTTAATCCTCACTGTGAGGATTAAATGAGATAACATATGTAAAGAGCTTAGAACAGTGCCTGACACACAGTTAGTGATCAATATATGTTAGCCATTATTAGTATAGACATTTTTTATCCATGGCTTTTGAATTATGTACAACAATAAATTTTCTTTTTGCTTAAGCTGGTTTGAGTTGGGTTTCTTTCACTTGCAACCAAATGGGTCTTATAACACAAGTAATAAAAAGAATAAAGCCCCAGGGCATATAGGTTTATGACCAGACAAATCTCTTTCTCTGAGCTGAGGAAGAGAAGGGAGATTGAACTAACTGGATCTGAACCATCTGGCTCCTTAGTTGATGGCTATAAATAATGTTATCTGAGGCCTCTCATCCCCCAAAGCCTAGTTAGGAAAAAGAGTTTTCCTCATCACCATCCTATTTATTCATGAAAATCCTTCTTCTTCTATGTTGCCAGTTAATGATATCCCTGGTATGAAGATTTAAAGAATAAATAAAATACAAAAAAGTGAGGAATCAAACATATAAAGACAGGGATAAAAATGAAAAAAAAAATTCTGTAATTAAAATGTATGTTCATGTTTTAAGCCTTAAGCTGGAAACTTTCTCCATACTAGTTCAGAGTAAATAATATTATGACTAAGCAGCCTAAATGCTAAATAGCATACTTTTCTAGGTGTAGATTTCTGGAGGGATATGCAAGGGATTTGCATGCTTAATTCCCATTAGCACCTGTCACTGGGATTCATTATCCCAGTGTTAATTCTCCACTCACTGCAGCCAAGAAAAAGAAAGCCCTTGTATATGGATTTAAATGCAGCTTTTTTGTTTTTCAAAATGAGATGAATTTCATATCTGTTTCTTAAACAACTGCAGTATTCCAACCCTAAAAAGTCATATTCACATAAGTTTTTGGTCAAAATTTGTCCAAACTTGATTTTATTCAACAACTAGAAAAGCCTACTCATAATTTGAAAATTTGTCTTGGGGTGGGGTGTGAAAGAAAGAAGGTTTAACCAAGGACTTAGGTCAGTTTTAAAATCCATTGTCTCTCATTCATCATTCAATATGCAATAACTGTTGATTGATCACCTATTGTGTGCCAGTGTTCTAGTTTCTGCATATACAGTGCTGAACACACTAGGAAAAAAATATTCCTCCCCTTGAGAAGCATACATTCTTTTGAAAAGTATACATGCATATACCTATAAGTATCCATGTATGTATACATGTACATATATGTGTATATATAAAA
>NW_007745376.1:11633-12556 GCF_000696425.1 Galeopterus variegatus
GAAATAAGAAGTGGCCGGTTTTGTCAGTGTTTTTGGAAAGTATGACCTGATATCTGATATCTATCAGATTCATCCAGGACAGGTCTTGTTGGCTACAGGTTTAGATGGATCTGGGCAGGCAGAATCATGGAATGTTAAAACTGAAAAGAATAAAATACTTCGCAGGTAAAGAAACTGAGACGTGCAAAGTTTACCTGACCTGTCAGGGTGACAGCGTGAGTTATGACCATAGCCAACATTGGACGTCAAGATTTCTGCCTGTGTGTGTTCACACACGGCCCTCTTGGCACCAAGAGCTTAAAATTTCCCTGATAGATTATTTATTTATTTAGAAATGTCCTAATCTTGGAAAGGGCTTCACTTCTTCCCGAGATGTTTGCCGTGCTAGTGTATATTGACCTTTTTTTAATCCATTCACTTTCCTTTTGCCCAGACTTTCCTTATTCTTACATTCCTCCTTCCCTTCAACAGGGATTCACAACCTAACTACCCTGAGGTTTTTGACAATCAATCATTCAATACTGATTGAATATCAACTATATATCAGGTTCTGTGTTAGGAGCTGGGGATGAACATGGCAAAGTCTCTGCCTTAAAAGAGTTAAATTCTGGTTAGAAAAGGCAGGCAATTGTCAATGAATAAACAAATAACTTCTGGATGTTGTTATTATGATAGTGAATATGCTTTGGGGTTTCTGACTATTTAAGCTTTTGGAAAAATTCATAAGGAAAGATATGAAATGTAATCATAATCCCTTCTGGCTACATAATTCTAAAACTGGCAGGTTATCTGTGGCCTAGCTGCACCATCCAATATGGTAACCACTGGCCACCTGTGGTGCTATTTAGGTTTTAATTAATCAATTAAATAAAAATTAAAATTCCCAATTCACCCTAGCCACATTGCAAGTGCTCAGTAGCCAC
>NW_007745376.1:13556-14875 GCF_000696425.1 Galeopterus variegatus
AGGGTGGTGATGTGGCTGCAAGTGGGATGTTCTGAAGCTGTTTGCATTTCAACAGTGTTGTACTTAGATTTAATATATGTTTCATCTGGACTTGGGGAGGCACAAGCTAAGTGTTAGTGGTGGCTAATGGGCTGCTAGTGTTAGTATGTCCATTCTGTCAGTTAGCACAGTGTCTCATAGTCCTGCTTCCAACACTTCTAGCTGTGTGGCCTTGGGTATTTAACCTCTCTGTACCTAGTTTCCTCATATGTGAAATGAGGATAATAATATATACTATAGGTCATATTAACCTTGAGTGAACTAATGCATATAAAGCATTTACAGCTGTGTTTAGCTCACAGAAAGTAAATATTATTCCTTGGCTTCCAACTTGGTAAACGTTGTACAAAGAAACCTAGACATTAAAGAAATTAAAGGTCAATAATTTTGCTCAGCATGGGGAGAACTGTGCGTACCGCCTCCCCAAAAGCAAGAAACGGAGCTGTCTAAGGACGTGCTCCAAAGTGGATCACTACAAACTCCTGGACAGGGGACAATTCTTTGAACAGCCTGTGGGAATCTCACTCCCTTTCATAGCCTCCTTTCTTCCTTTTTGCCTTCTCTGGAAAGATGAACCTAATACCAGTTCAAAAATGCCATGTTAAGTCACTGCTCGTTAAGTGCAAGCAATAAACTCTACCCTTGACTTTCTAGTTTTGCAAGAAAAATTGAAAGATGAGTTTTCATAAATCCATAAACACTTCAGTGGGAAAAAAATTGTTACATCCCAGGGTTTCTGATAAGATTTTGTAGAAAATCAGCTTTTTATGCAAATGTCAGCAGTTTTTCTTTAAAAATAAAATGAACCCAAGTGTATAGTCTAAACAAAATCAAATACAGGTTAAAACAACACAAAGAAACATAGAAAAATATGTTGATGTGAAAACAAAGCAAATTCAACAGGACTTTCATTTATTTAAGTAATATTTGCAGTTGGAAGTTTGGTATTGTAATTTAAAACGGCATTGATAATCTAGATAACATATATTTTGCAATTGTTACACTTAATTACTTCTAGTAGTTTAATGGTTATTGCTATTCTTTGCAGGTTTGGTGCAAATGTTTTCCGGCAAACTTTTAAGGTAAAACTAGAGATTTGCAGGGCTTTTTATGTTACTGATAGTTAAGACAAATCTCTCTCCCACAAAATAGTCATTCTGCTTTTTTTATTTATAGCCTGCCTCTGCATTGAGCGCCTCTCTTTATTTTTTAACCTGATTTTCTAAAACTATGTAGGGAATCTTCTTTGATTTCATTTTTTTTATTTGGATTTGTTATAG